>NC_092238.1:53808-128808 GCF_036320965.1 Panulirus ornatus
GATACTGTCCTCGGACCGGATCGCGGCAGGCGCGAACACGTCCGGGTATATTTCTTTCTTCCATTATCAACATCCTATTTTTCCCATATCTAAATTATCTATCTTCGAAATGAAGATGAGGAGGATGAGAACAAGAGAGAAGGAACCCTTCCGCCGCTTAGGTCTAGAAGGAGGAGTCTATCCCGCCTGGGGAAAGCTCCGGTTCCTCACCGAGTAAGTAGAGAAACGATCAAAGTAGTGGTATTTCACTACTGGCCACACAAATGGCCTCCCACTTATGCTACACCTATGATGTCTCTACAATATCAGGCTAGAGTCAAGCTCAACAGGGTCTTCTTTCCCCGCTGTTGTTCGCAGGCCCGTTCCGATTTTTAACCTGTGCTCTTGGACAACATCCTGTGAGTCCAGGTTAGGGCTTTGACCGTGCACACCTTAAGGTCCCGGTATGTCAGCCCTAACCCTCTGAGAGCACTCGCGCTTTCTTGACACCATGCACCTCGCCAACTTAAGGTGGCAGATGTTACGTGCACGGTGTCTTTCCCGGTGTATTCCCGTACGCCTTGTAAGACTTCCGGGGTACCGTAGTAGCTGCACTTATGATGGTGTGCACCTGAAAGCGGGAAGTGAACCCCAGAGACCTGTGTGTCAATTATGTAGGCCTCTGTGCCTTTGGAAGCGACGATGTCCGGCTTCCGAAAGGACCCCACAATCGGAATGCGCGGCTCGCAGGACACCTCATAACCCCTTTGTCTCAGTCGCCCAGCCAAATAGGCACAGATGTTGTCGTGCCGTTTTACCCTCCCGCCATGTGTACGAGGGCACATCTGTGCGATGTGCCCCAGCGTACCTGGCTTCTGACAGGTGTCACAGAGGCCGTTGATCTCGGGCCGGCCTCTGGACGCCCTGGCAGGGGTGGGTAATGCGCCTATCCGCACTTGGACAGCCCTCACATAATCAGCGCCTGACAGGAAACGGTTCCCGCTATTCACCCATCAGCTCACCTGAGGCACAGCGGCAGATGGAGCGAGAGCTGCACCGTCGACGGTGCTGACCAGGTTGGCCCTCCATACCTGCTGGCGTTCGGATTTACTACCCGCCTGTCGACCAGCAATGCATGCGGGTCCAGACCAGCGCTGCAGCTTGCTCAACACTGCAGGCTCCCGGACAGCAGCCTGAATGACTGGGTCGGTCGAACCGCGCTTGTTTATTTAGCCGGACGGTTGAAACAAAGTCTGGTATACCCAGCCCACCATCTCCAGTTGCCGAGTGGAAGAATGCACAGGGCACGTCATGAGCTAGGCGCAGCCAACGGCGGACCGCCACTCGCACTTGCCTGTCCATGCGTGCTCTGGTGATGTTTCGTAGCCCCTCTTCTAGCAAAGCCCCGTATGACTTACGCCGACCCCCGGCCCCGACAAGAATCCCGAGGTACTTGTATTCGTCCTCAGCACTCATGGATCCGACAGCGCTCTCCAAGACTTGGAACGCCCTGTTCTTATTGACGTACCAAGTCTTGCGCTTGTCGTCGACCTCCATGCTGAGGGTACGACACTTCCCTGGGTTGACGTGAAGCCCATGCCCCCGCGAGGGTCGCAGCCATCACGTCCATTGCCTTCTGCAAGCCAGTGGGCGTCTGCGCAACCAGAACCAAATCATCGGCAAAAGCCAATGCTGACACTGTTTTGTCCCCCAAGGACATTGGGAATCACTTCAATTCTTTCATAACCGTCACTATTTAGATGACGAGGCATTTGTTAACAGTACACATACCAAGCAGAGCATGTGCATTGAAGGAGGATGCTTGTACTTACACTTGCTCAAATTTACGGAGCACTTCTGGTGGCATTTTTGCCTTCCGACACTCTGTACGGTAGATAAGGACATTGGGAATCACTTCAATTCATTCAAAAGCGTCACTATTTAGATGACGAGGCATTTGTTAACAGTACACATACAAAGCAGAGCATGTGCATTAAAGGAGGATGCTTGTACTTAAGCTAACACTAACCTAACCTACCCTAACCTAACCTAACCTAACCTAACCTAACCAACCTAAACCTCTTCTGGTGGCATTTTTGCCTTCCGACACTCTATACGGTAGATAAGGACATTGGGAATCACTTCAATTCATTCATAACCGTCACTATTTAGATGACGAGGCATTTGTTAACAGTACACATACCAAGCAGAGCATCTGCATTGAAGGAGTATGCTTGTACTTACACTTGCTCAAATTTACGGAGCGCTTCTGGTGGCATTTTTGCCTTCCGACACTCTGTACGGTAGATAAGGACATTGGGAATCACTTCAATTCATTCATAACCGTCACTATTTAGATGACGAGGCATTTGTTAACAGCACACATACCAAGCAGAGCATCTGCATTGAAGGAGGATGCTTGTACTTACACTTGCTCAAATTTTCGGAGCGCTTCTGGTGGCATTTTTGCCTTCCGACACTCTGTACGGTAGATAAGGACATTGGGAATCACTTCAATTCTTTCATAACCGTCACTATTTAGATGACGAGGCACTTGTTAACAGTACACCTACCAAGCAGAGCATGTGCATTGAAGGAGGAGGCTTGTACTTACACTTGCTCGAATTTACGGAGCGCTTCTGGTGGCATTTTTGCCTTCCGACACTCTGTACGGTAGATAAGGACATTGGGAATCACTTCAATTCATTCATAACCGTCACTATTTAGATGACGAGGCATTTGTTAACAGTACACATACCAAGCAGAGCATGTGCATTGAAGGAGTATGCTTGTACTTACACTTGCTCAAATTTTCGGAGCGCTTCTGGTGGCATTTTTGCCTTCCGACACTCTGTACGGTAGATAAGGACATTGGGAATCACTTCAATTCATTCATAACCGTCACTATTTAGATGACGAGGCATTTGTTAACAGTACACATACCAAGCAGAGCATGTGCATTGAAGGAGTATGCTTGTACTTACACTTGCTCAAATTTTCGGAGCGCTTCTGGTGGCATTTTTGCCTTCCGACACTCTGTACGGTAGATAAGGACATTGGGAATCACTTCAATTCTTTCATAACCGTCACTATTTAGATGACGAGGCATTTGTTAACAGTACACATACCAAGCAGAGCATGTGCATTGAAGGAGGATGCTTGTACTTACACTTGCTCAAATTTACGGAGCACTTCTGGTGGCATTTTTGCCTTCCGACACTCTGTACGGTAGATAAGGACATTGGGAATCACTTCAATTCATTCATAAGCGTAACTATTTAGATGACGAGGCATTTGTTAACAGTACACATACCAAGCAGAGCATGTGCATTAAAGGAGGATGCTTGTACTTAAGCTAACACTAACCTAACCTACCCTAACCTAACCTAACCTAACCTAACCTAACCAACCTAAACCTCTTCTGGTGGCATTTTTGCCTTCCGACACTCTATACGGTAGATAAGGACATTGGGCATCACTTCAATTCATTCATAACCGTCACTATTTAGATGACGAGGCATTTGTTAACAGTACACATACCAAGCAGAGCATGTGCATTGAAGGAGTATGCTTGTACTTACACTTGCTCAAATTTACGGAACGCTTCTGGTGGCATTTTTGCCTTCCGACACTCTGTACGGTAGATAAGGACATTGGGAATCACTTCAATTCTTTCATAACCGTCACTATTTAGATGACGAGGCATTTGTTAACAGTACACATACCAAGCAGAGCATGTGCATTGAAGGAGGATGCTTGTACTTACACTTGCTCAAATTTACGGAGCGCTTCTGGTGGCATTTTTGCCTTCCGACACTCTGTACGGTAGATAAGGACATTGGGAATCACTTCAATTCTTTCATAACCGTCACTATTTAGATGACGAGGCATTTGTTAACAGTACACATACCAAGCAGAGCATGTGCATTGAAGGAGGATGCTTGTACTTTCACTTGCTCAAATTTACGGAGCGATTCTGGTGGCATTTTTTCCTTCCGACACTCTGTACGGTAGATAAGGACATTGAGAATCACTTCAATTCTTTCATAACCGTCACTATTTAGATGACGAGGCATTTGTTAACAGTACACATACCAAGCAGAGCATGTGCATTGAAGGAGGATGCTTGTACTTACACTTGCTCAAATTTACGGAGCGCTTCTGGTGGCATTTTTGCCTTCCGACACTCTGTACGGTAGATAAGGACATTGGGAATCACTTCAATTCTTTCATAACCGTCACTATTTAGATGACGAGGCATTTGTTAACAGTACACATACCAAGCAGAGCATGTGCATTGAAGGAGGATGCTTGTACTTTCACTTGCTCAAATTTACGGAGCGCTTCTGGTGGCATTTTTGCCTTCCGACACTCTGTACGGTAGATAAGGACATTGGGAATCACTTCAATTCTTTCATAACCGTCACTATTTAGATGACGAGGCATTTGTTAACAGTACACATACCAAGCAGAGCATGTGCATTGAAGGAGGATGCTTGTACTTACACTTGCTCAAATTTACGGAGCGCTTCTGGTGGCATTTTTGCCTTCCGACACTCTGTACGGTAGATAAGGACATTGGGAATCACTTCAATTCTTTCATAACCGTCACTATTTAGATGACGAGGCATTTGTTAACAGTACACATACCAAGCAGAGCATGTGCATTGAAGGAGGATGCTTGTACTTACACTTGCTCAAATTTTCGGAGCGCTTCTGGTGGCATTTTTGCCTTCCGACACTCTGTACGGTAGATAAGGACATTGGGAATCACTTCAATTCATTCATAACCGTCACTATTTAGATGACGAGGCATTTGTTAACAGTACACATACCAAGCAGAGCATGTGCATTGAAGGAGGATGCTTGTACTTACACTTGCTCAAATTTTCGGAGCGCTTCTGGTGGCATTTTTGCCTTCCGACACTCTGTACGGTAGATAAGGACATTGGGAATCACTTCAATTCATTCATAACCGTCACTATTTAGATGACGAGGCATTTGTTAACAGTACACATACCAAGCAGAGCATGTGCATTGAAGGAGGATGCTTGTACTTACACTTGCTCAAATTTTCGGAGCGCTTCTGGTGGCATTTTTGCCTTCCGACACTCTGTACGGTAGATAAGGACATTGGGAATCACTTCAATTCATTCATAACCGTCACTATTTAGATGACGAGGCATTTGTTAACAGTACACATACCAAGCAGAGCATGTGCATTGAAGGAGGATGCTTGTACTTACACTTGCTCAAATTTTCGGAGCGCTTCTGGTGGCATTTTTGCCTTCCGACACTCTGTACGGTAGATAAGGACATTGGGAATCACTTCAATTCTTTCATAACCGTCACTATTTAGATGACGAGGCATTTGTTAACAGTACACATACCAAGCAGAGCATGTGCATTGAAGGAGGATGCTTGTACTTACACTTGCTCAAATTTACGGAGCGCTTCTGGTGGCATTTTTGCCTTCCGACACTCTGTACGGTAGATAAGGACATTGGGAATCACTTCAATTCATTCATAACCGTCACTATTTAGATGACGAGGCATTTGTTAACAGTACACATACCAAGCAGAGCATGTGCATTGAAGGAGGATGCTTGTACTTACACTTGCTCAAATTTTCGGAGCGCTTCTGGTGGCATTTTTGCCTTCCGACACTCTGTACGGTAGATAAGGACATTGGGAATCACTTCAATTCATTCATAACCGTCACTATTTAGATGACGAGGCATTTGTTAACAGTACACATACCAAGCAGAGCATGTGCATTGAAGGAGGATGCTTGTACTTACACTTGCTCAAATTTACGGAGCGCTTCTGGTGGCATTTTTGCCTTCCGACACTCTGTACGGTAGATAAGGACATTGGGAATCACTTCAATTCTTTCATAACCGTCACTATTTAGATGACGAGGCATTTGTTAACAGTACACATACCAAGCAGAGCATGTGCATTGAAGGAGGATGCTTGTACTTACACTTGCTCAAATTTACGGAGCGCTTCTGGTGGCATTTTTGCCTTCCGACACTCTGTACGGTAGATAAGGACATTGGGAATCACTTCAATTCTTTCATAACCGTCACTATTTAGATGACGAGGCATTTGTTAACAGTACACATACCAAGCAGAGCATGTGCATTGAAGGAGGATGCTTGTACTTACACTTGCTCAAATTTACGGAGCGCTTCTGGTGGCATTTTTGCCTTCCGACACTCTGTACGGTAGATAAGGACATTGGGAATCACTTCAATTCATTCATAACCGTCACTATTTAGATGACGAGGCATTTGTTAACAGTACACATACCAAGCAGAGCATGTGCATTGAAGGAGGATGCTTGTACTTACACTTGCTCAAATTTACGGAGCGCTTCTGGTGGCATTTTTGCCTTCCGACACTCTGTACGGTAGATAAGGACATTGGGAATCACTTCAATTCATTCATAACCGTCACTATTTAGATGACGAGGCATTTGTTAACAGTACACATACCAAGCAGAGCATGTGCATTGAAGGAGGATGCTTGTACTTACACTTGCTCAAATTTACGGAGCGCTTCTGGTGGCATTTTTGCCTTCCGACACTCTGTACGGTAGATAAGGACATTGGGAATCACTTCAATTCATTCATAACCGTCACTATTTAGATGACGAGGCATTTGTTAACAGTACACATACCAAGCAGAGCATGTGCATTGAAGGAGGATGCTTGTACTTACACTTGCTCAAATTTACGGAGCGCTTCTGGTGGCATTTTTGCCTTCCGACACTCTGTACGGTAGATAAGGACATTGGGAATCACTTCAATTCTTTCATAACCGTCACTATTTAGATGACGAGGCATTTGTTAACAGTACACCTACCAAGCAGAGCATGTGCATTGAAGGAGGATGCTTGTACTTACACTTGCTCGAATTTACGGAGCGCTTCTGGTGGCATTTTTGCCTTCCGACACTCTGTACGGTAGATAAGGACATTGGGAATCACTTCAATTCATTCATAACCGTCACTATTTAGATGACGAGGCATTTGTTAACAGTACACATACCAAGCAGAGCATGTGCATTGAAGGAGTATGCTTGTACTTACACTTGCTCAAATTTTCGGAGCGCTTCTGGTGGCATTTTTGCCTTCCGACACTCTGTACGGTAGATAAGGACATTGGGAATCACTTCAATTCATTCATAACCGTCACTATTTAGATGACGAGGCATTTGTTAACAGTACACATACCAAGCAGAGCATGTGCATTGAAGGAGGATGCTTGTACTTACACTTGCTCAAATTTTCGGAGCGCTTCTGGTGGCATTTTTGCCTTCCGACACTCTGTACGGTAGATAAGGACATTGGGAATCACTTCAATTCATTCATAACCGTCACTATTTAGATGACGAGGCATTTGTTAACAGTACACATACCAAGCAGAGCATGTGCATTGAAGGAGGATGCTTGTACTTACACTTGCTCAAATTTTCGGAGCGCTTCTGGTGGCATTTTTGCCTTCCGACACTCTGTACGGTAGATAAGGACATTGGGAATCACTTCAATTCTTTCATAACCGTCACTATTTAGATGACGAGGCATTTGTTAACAGTACACATACCAAGCAGAGCATGTGCATTGAAGGAGGATGCTTGTACTTACACTTGCTCAAATTTTCGGAGCGCTTCTGGTGGCATTTTTGCCTTCCGACACTCTGTACGGTAGATAAGGACATTGGGAATCACTTCAATTCATTCATAACCGTCACTATTTAGATGACGAGGCATTTGTTAACAGTACACATACCAAGCAGAGCATGTGCATTGAAGGAGGATGCTTGTACTTACACTTGCTCAAATTTACGGAGCGCTTCTGGTGGCATTTTTGCCTTCCGACACTCTGTACGGTAGATAAGGACATTGGGAATCACTTCAATTCTTTCATAACCGTCACTATTTAGATGACGAGGCATTTGTTAACAGTACACATACCAAGCAGAGCATGTGCATTGAAGGAGGATGCTTGTACTTACACTTGCTCAAATTTACGGAGCGCTTCTGGTGGCATTTTTGCCTTCCGACACTCTGTACGGTAGATAAGGACATTGGGAATCACTTCAATTCTTTCATAACCGTCACTATTTAGATGACGAGGCATTTGTTAACAGTACACATACCAAGCAGAGCATGTGCATTGAAGGAGGATGCTTGTACTTACACTTGCTCAAATTTACGGAGCGCTTCTGGTGGCATTTTTGCCTTCCGACACTCTGTACGGTAGATAAGGACATTGGGAATCACTTCAATTCTTTCATAACCGTCACTATTTAGATGACGAGGCATTTGTTAACAGTACACATACCAAGCAGAGCATGTGCATTGAAGGAGGATGCTTGTACTTACACTTGCTCAAATTTACGGAGCACTTCTGGTGGCATTTTTGCCTTCCGACACTCTGTACGGTAGATAAGGACATTGGGAATCACTTCAATTCATTCATAAGCGTCACTATTTAGATGACGAGGCATTTGTTAACAGTACACATACAAAGCAGAGCATGTGCATTAAAGGAGGATGCTTGTACTTAAGCTAACACTAACCTAACCTACCCTAACCTAACCTAACCTAACCAACCTAAACCTCTTCTGGTGGCATTTTTGCCTTCCGACACTCTATACGGTAGATAAGGACATTGGGAATCACTTCAATTCATTCATAACCGTCACTATTTAGATGACGAGGCATTTGTTAACAGTACACATACCAAGCAGAGCATGTGCATTGAAGGAGTATGCTTGTACTTACACTTGCTCAAATTTACGGAGCGCTTCTGGTGGCATTTTTGCCTTCCGACACTCTGTACGGTAGATAAGGACATTGGGAATCACTTCAATTCATTCATAACCGTCACTATTTAGATGACGAGGCATTTGTTAACAGTACACATACCAAGCAGAGCATCTGCATTGAAGGAGGATGCTTGTACTTACACTTGCTCAAATTTTCGGAGCGCTTCTGGTGGCATTTTTGCCTTCCGACACTCTGTACGGTAGATAAGGACATTGGGAATCACTTCAATTCTTTCATAACCGTCACTATTTAGATGACGAGGCATTTGTTAACAGTACACATACCAAGCAGAGCATGTGCATTGAAGGAGGATGCTTGTACTTACACTTGCTCAAATTTACGGAGCGCTTCTGGTGGCATTTTTGCCTTCCGACACTCTGTACGGTAGATAAGGACATTGGGAATCACTTCAATTCATTCATAACCGTCACTATTTAGATGACGAGGCATTTGTTAACAGTACACATACCAAGCAGAGCATGTGCATTGAAGGAGGATGCTTGTACTTACACTTGCTCAAATTTTCGGAGCGCTTCTGGTGGCATTTTTGCCTTCCGACACTCTGTACGGTAGATAAGGACATTGGGAATCACTTCAATTCTTTCATAACCGTCACTATTTAGATGACGAGGCATTTGTTAACAGTACACATACCAAGCAGAGCATGTGCATTGAAGGAGGATGCTTGTACTTACACTTGCTCAAATTTACGGAGCGCTTCTGGTGGCATTTTTGCCTTCCGACACTCTGTACGGTAGATAAGGACATTGGGAATCACTTCAATTCTTTCATAACCGTCACTATTTAGATGACGAGGCATTTGTTAACAGTACACATACCAAGCAGAGCATGTGCATTGAAGGAGGATGCTTGTACTTACACTTGCTCAAATTTACGGAGCGCTTCTGGTGGCATTTTTGCCTTCCGACACTCTGTACGGTAGATAAGGACATTGGGAATCACTTCAATTCATTCATAAGCGTCACTATTTAGATGACGAGGCATTTGTTAACAGTACACATACAAAGCAGAGCATGTGCATTAAAGGAGGATGCTTGTACTTAAGCTAACACTAACCTAACCTACCCTAACCTAACCAGACTGCAGCAAACCTCAACAGGATCTTCTTTCCCCACTCTTTGGCGCAGGCCCTTCCTTCTCCTGCCTGTGGGTTCGCTAGATAGTAGATAAGGACATTGGGAATCACTTTAACTCATTCATAACCGTCACTATTTAGATGACGAGGCATATGTTAACAGTACACATACCAAGCAGAGCATGTGCATTGAAGTAGGATGCTTGTACTTACACTTGCATGGCTCAATCTTTGAGACAAGCATATGGGTATGCTCATGCACGGCCCGTGAAAATGCATGGCTTATCCTGTGACCGACCAGCATGCATGCACCCCGCCCCAAGAATGCATGCTTTGTCTGTCTCGGTCTGGCCAATACCAATAACAAGGTTTCAAGACTGTAATCATCATAAAATCATTCGTTCTTATATTGTTATATATGTAACCAGTCTTGCACTCTCTGCTTCCCATAGCACATACACACCATTGTATGCATGTTCAACACCGCCGTCATCATCATAGAATCATCCGGTGGTCTTCTTAACTTGAGCGTGTTTCACCAGCTTCTTGCTAATCACACTGCTGGGCCACTCTAATTTATCCTCTGACCGACCCACATGTACCGCACCTAAGTGCATCTTCTTTAGTCTTTGGGTCTGGCCAACACCAACAACAGCTTCGGGTAGAACACCAAGACCTACGATTCGCACGCGTACGGTCAAGCGACATGAAATGATGCATGCATGCAGTTGCCGAGGCGCCGAGGTAGAAACTCAGGTCTCCCCGTACCGTCTCATCACAATTGGCTGGGGCGGGTGACACCACCTCCCGCCCCTCTTTTTGACCGCTCCTGCTAATGCGGCATTGGGGTAGAACACTAAGACCTACGATTCGCAGAAACGCGCACGGTCAAGCGACATGACATGATGCATACATGCATGCAGTTGCCGAGGCGGCGAGGTAGAAACTTAGATCTCCCTGTACATTATCAGACTAGAGTAAACCTCAACATCATATTCTTTCCCCGCTCTTTGGGGCAGGCCCTACGTTCTCCTGCCTGTGGGTTCGCTAGATAGTAGATAAGGACATTGGGAATCACTTTAACTCATACATACCGTCATTATTTAGATGACGAGGCATATGTTAACAGTACACGTACCAAGCAGAGCATGTGCATTGAAGGAGGATGCTTGTACTTACACTTGCATGGCTTACTCTTTCAGACAAGCATATGAATATGCTCATGCACGGCCTGTGAAATGCATGGCTTATCCTGTGACCGACCCGCATGCATGTACCCCAGCCCAAAAGTGCATGCTTTGTCTGTCTGGGTTTAGCCAACACCAATAACAGCAGTACGGTTTCAAGACCGTAATCATCATAAAATCATTCGGTCTTATGTACATATATATTGATAACCAGTCTTGCACTCTCTGCTTCCCATAGCACATACACACCATTGTATCCATGTTCAACACCGCCGTCATCATCACAGAATCATCCGGCGGTCTTCTTAACTTGAGAGTGTTTCACCAGCTTCTTGCCAATCATCACATTGCTGGACCACTCTAATTTATCCTCTGACCGACCCATATGCACCGGACCTAAGTGCATCTTCTTTTGGTCTTTGGGTTTAGCCAACACCAACAACAGCTTGGGGGGAGAACACCAAGACCTACGATTCGCACGCGTACGGTCAAGCGACATGAAATGATGCATGCAAGCAGTTACCGAGGCGCCGAGGTAGAAACTCAGGTCTCCCCGTACAATATCAGACCAGATTAAAGCTCAACAGGATCTTCTTTCCCCGCTCCTTGGGGCAGGCCCTACGTTCTCCTGCCTGTGGGTTCGCTAGATAGTAGATAAGGACATTGGGAATCACTTTAACTCATTCATAAGCGTCACTATTTAGATGACGAGGCATTTGTTAACAGTACACATACCAAGCAGAGCATGTGCATTAAAGGAAGATGCTTGTATTAAAACTAACCTAACCTAACCTAGCCTAACCTAACCTAACCTGACCAGACTGCAGCGAACCTCAACAGAATCTTTCCCCGCTCTTTGGGGCAGGCCCTACCTTCTCCTGCCTGTGGGTTCGCTAGATAGTAGATAAGGACATTGGGAATCACTTTAACTCATTCATAATCGTCACTATTTAGATGACGAGGCATTTGTTAACAGTACACATACCAAGCAGAGCATGTGCATTGAAGGAGGATGCTTGTACTTACACTTGCATGGCTCAATCTTTCAGACAAGCATATGGGTATGCTCATGCACGGCCAGTGAAATGCATGGCTTATCCTGTGACCGACCAGCATGCATGCACCCCGCCCCAAAAGTGCATGCTTTGTCTGTCTCGGTCTGGCCAATACCAATAACACTAAGGTTTTAAGATTCTTATCATCATAAAATCATTCGTTCTTATAATGTTATATATGTAACCAGTCTTGCACTTTCTGCTTTCCATAGCACATACACACCATTGTATGCATGTTCAACACCGCCGTCATCATCATAGAATCATCCGGTGGTCTTCTTAACTTGAGCGTGTTTCACCAGCTTCTTGCTAATCACACTGCTGGACCACTCTAATTTATCCACTGACCGACCCACATGTACCGCACCTAAGTGCACCTTCTTTGCTCTTTGGGTCTGGCCAACACCAACAACAGCTTGGGGTAGAACACCAAGACCTACGATTCGCACGCGTACGGTCAAGCGACATGAAATGATGCATGCAATGCAGTTGCCGAGGCGCCGAGGTAGAAACTCGGGTCTCCCCGTACCGTCTCATCACAATTGGTTGGGGCGGGTGACACCACCTCCCGCCCCTCTTTTTGACCGCTCCTGCTAATGCGGCATTGGGGTAGAACAATAAGACCTACGATTCGCAGAAACGCGCACGGTCAAGCGACATGACATGATGCATACATGCATGCAGTTGCCGAGGCGGCGAGGTAGAAACTTTGATCTCCCAGTACATTAACAGACTAGAGTAAACCTCAACAGGATATTCTTTCCCAACTCTTTGGGGCAGGCCCTACGTTCTCCTGCCTGTGGGTTCGCTAGATAGTAGATAAGGACATTGGGAATCACTTTAACTCATTCATAATCGTCACTATTTAGATGACGAGGCATTTCTTAACAGTACACATACCAAGCAGAGCATGTGCATTGAAGGAGAATGCTTGTACTTACACTTGCATGGCATATGAGTATGCTCATGCACGGCTCGTGAAATGCATGGCTTATCCTGTGACCGACCCGCATGCATGTACCCCAGCTCAAAAGTGCATGCTTTGTCTGTCTGGGTCTAGCCAACACCAATAACAGCAGTAGGGTTTCAAGACCGTAATCATCATAAAATCATTCGGTCTTATGTACATATATATTGATAACCAGTCTTGCACTCTCTGCTTCCCATAGCACATACACACCATTGTATCCATGTTCAACACCGCCGTCATCATCATAGAATCATCCGGCGGTCTTCTTAACTTGAGAGTGTTTCACCAGCTTCTTGCCAATCATCACATTGCTGGACCACTCTAATTTATCCTCTGACCGACCCATATGCACCGGACCTAAGTGCATCTTCTTTTGGTCTTTGGGTTTAGCCAACACCAACAACAGCTTGGGGGGAGAACACCAAGACCTACGATTCGCACGCGTACGGTCAAGCGACATGAAATGATGCATGCAAGCAGTTACCGAGGCGCCGAGGTAGAAACTCAGGTCTCCCCGTACAATATCAGACCAGATTAAAGCTCAACAGGATCTTCTTTCCCCGCTCCTTGGGGCAGGCCCTACGTTCTCCTGCCTGTGGGTTCGCTAGATAGTAGATAAGGACATTGGGAATCACTTTAACTCATTCATAAGCGTCACTATTTAGATGACGAGGCATTTGTTAACAGTACACATACCAAGCAGAGCATGTGCATTAAAGGAGGATGCTTGTATTAAAACTAACCTAACCTAGCCTAACCTAACCTAACCAGACTGCAGCAAACCTCAACAGAATCTTTCCCCGCTCTTAGGGGCAGGCCCTACCTACTCCTGCCTGTGGGTTCGCTAGATAGTAGATAAGGACATTGGGAATCACTTTAACTCATTCATAATCGTCACTATTTAGATGACGAGGCATTTGTTAACAGTACACATACCAAGCAGAGCATGTGCATTGAAGGAGGATGCTTGTACTTACACTTGCATGGCTCAATCTTTCAGACAAGCATATGGGTATGCTCATGCACGGCCAGTGAAATGCATGGCTTATCCTGTGACCGACCCGCATGCATGCACCCCGCCCCAAAAGTGCATGCTTTGTCTGTCTCGGTCTGGCCAATACCAATAACAACACTAAGGTTTTAAGATTCTTATCATCATCATAAAATCATTCGTTCTTATAATGTTATACATGTAACCAGTCTTGCACTTTCTGCTTTCCATAGCACATACACACCATTGTATGCATGTTCAACACCGCCGTCATCATCATAGAATCATCCGGTGGTCTTCTTAACTTGAGCGTGTTTCACCAGCTTCTTGCTAATCACACTGCTGGACCACTCTAATTTATCCACTGACCGACCCACATGTACCGCACCTAAGTGCACCTTCTTTGCTCTTTGGGTCTGGCCAACACCAACAACAGCTTGGGGTAGAACACCAAGACCTACGATTCGCACGCGTACGGTCAAGCGACATGAAATGATGCATCAATGCAGTTGCCGAGGCGCCGAGGTAGAAACTCGGGTCTCCCCGTACCGTCTCATCACAATTGGTTGGGGCGGGTGACACCACCTCCCGCCCCTCTTTTTCACCGCTCCTGCTAATGCGGCATTGGGGTAGAACAATAAGACCTACGATTCGCAGAAACGCGCACGGTCAAGCGACATGACATGATGCATACATGCATGCAGTTGCCGAGGCGGCGAGGTAGAAACTTTGATCTCCCAGTACATTAACAGACTAGAGTAAACCTCAACAGGATATTCTTTCCCAACTCTTTGGGGCAGGCCCTACGTTCTCCTGCCTGTGGGTTCGCTAGATAGTAGATAAGGACATTGGGAATCACTTTAACTCATTCATAATCGTCACTATTTAGATGACGAGGCATTTCTTAACAGTACACATACCAAGCAGAGCATGTGCATTGAAGGAGAATGCTTGTACTTACACTTGCATGGCATATGAGTATGCTCATGCACGGCTCGTGAAATGCATGGCTTATCCTGTGACCGACCCGCATGCATGTACCCCAGCCCAAAAGTGCATGCTTTGTCTGTCTGGGTCTAGCCAACACCAATAACAGCAGTAGGGTTTCAAGACCGTAATCATCATAAAATCATTCGGTCTTATGTACATATATATTGATAACCAGTCTTGCACTCTCTGCTTCCCATAGCACATACACACCATTGTATCCATGTTCAACACCGCCGTCATCATCATAGAATCATCCGGCGGTCTTCTTAACTTGAGAGTGTTTCACCAGCTTCTTGCCAATCATCACATTGCTGGACCACTCTAATTTATCCTCTGACCGACCCATATGCACCGGACCTAAGTGCATCTTCTTTTGGTCTTTGGGTTTAGCCAACACCAACAACAGCTTGGGGGGAGAACACCAAGACCTACGATTCGCACGCGTACGGTCAAGCGACATGAAATGATGCATGCAAGCAGTTACCGAGGCGCCGAGGTAGAAACTCAGGTCTCCCCGTACAATATCAGACCAGATTAAAGCTCAACAGGATCTTCTTTCCCCGCTCCTTGGGGCAGGCCCTACGTTCTCCTGCCTGTGGGTTCGCTAGATAGTAGATAAGGACATTGGGAATCACTTTAACTCATTCATAAGCGTCACTATTTAGATGACGAGGCATTTGTTAACAGTACACATACCAAGCAGAGCATGTGCATTAAAGGAGGATGCTTGTATTAAAACTAACCTAACCTAACCTAACCTAACCAGACTGCAGCAAACCTCAACAGAATCTTTCCCCGCTCTTAGGGGCAGGCCCTACCTTCTCCTGCCTGTGGGTTCGCTAGATAGTAGATAAGGACATTGGGAATCACTTTAACTCATTCATAATCGTCACTATTTAGATGACGAGGCATTTGTTAACAGTACACATACCAAGCAGAGCATGTGCATTGAAGGAGGATGCTTGTACTTACACTTGCATGGCTCAATCTTTCAGACAAGCATATGGGTATGCTCATGCACGGCCAGTGAAATGCATGGCTTATCCTGTGACCGACCCGCATGCATGCACCCCGCCCCAAAAGTGCATGCTTTGTCTGTCTCGGTCTGGCCAATACCAATAACAACACTAAGGTTTTAAGATTCTTATCATCATAAAATCATTCGTTCTTATAATGTTATACATGTAACCAGTCTTGCACTTTCTGCTTTCCATAGCACATACACACCATTGTTTGCATGTTCAACACCGCCGTCATCATCATAGAATCATCCGGTGGTCTTCTTAACTTGAGCGTGTTTCACCAGCTTCTTGCTAATCACACTGCTGGACCACTCTAATTTATCCACTGACCGACCCACATGTACCGCACCTAAGTGCACCTTCTTTGCTCTTTGGGTCTGGCCAACACCAACAACAGCTTGGGGTAGAACACCAAGACCTACGATTCGCACGCGTACGGTCAAGCGACATGAAATGATGCATGAATGCAGTTGCCGAGGCGCCGAGGTAGAAACTCGGGTCTCCCCGTACCGTCTCATCACAATTGGTTGGGGCGGGTGACACCACCTCCCGCCCCTCTTTTTAACCGCTCCTGCTAATGCGGCATTGGGGTAGAACAATAAGACCTACGATTCGCAGAAACGCGCACGGTCAAGCGACATGACATGATGCATACATGCATGCAGTTGCCGAGGCGGCGAGGTAGAAACTTTGATCTCCCAGTACATTAACAGACTGCAGCAAACCTCAACAGGATCTTTCCCCGCTCTTTGGGGCAGGCCCTACCTTCTCCTGCATATGGGTTCGCTAGATAGTAGATAAGGACATTGGGAATCACTTTAACTCATTCATAATCGTCACTATTTAGATGACGAGGCATTTGTTAACAGTACACATACCAAGCAGAGCATGTGCATTGAAGGAGGATGCTTCTACTTAAACTAAAACTAACCTAACCAGACTGCAGCAAACCTCAACAGGATCTTCTTTCCCCGCTCTTTGGCGCAGGCCCTACCTTCTCCTGCCTGTGGGTACGCTAGATAGTAGATAAGGACATTGGGAATCACTTAAATTTATTCATAATCGTCACTACTTAGATGACGAGGCATATGTTAACAGTACACATACCAAGCAGAGCATGTGCATTGAAGGAGGATGATTGTGCTTACACTTGCATGGCATATGAGTATGCTCATGCACGGCCCGTGAAATGCATGGCTTATCCTGTGACCGACCCGCATGCATGCACCCCGCCCCAAAAGTGCATGCTTTGTCTGTCTGGGTCTAGCCAACACCAATAATAACGGTAAGGTTTCAAGACTGTCATCATCATCATAAAATCATTTGGTCTTATAATGTTATATATATACATAACCAGTCTTGCACTCTCTGCTTCCCATAGCACATACAAGTATGACAAGACTCTTATGGTTTTCATGCCCCACATTCAGCATTTATAAGAGTCCGTCACTAAGTAGATAATGAGGAGCCATTTATCATGGTTTGATATGTATCAACCATAGAAGTATCCTCATATACTTCTTTTTGTCATTCGCGGTTTCCATTTTGTCGTCATGCTTTGCTTGAACTTTTACTCAAACAAGCATGTAGGCGAACCCCAGCATATTCGCCATATACCCTATCAGTCGCCACAAGCCTCTGATAGGGCAGACTGCACTTCACAGAAGTAGTAGCAGTCATTATTTTAAAGGTTCAAATAGTGTAGGCTGTCCGCACTCAGCAAAGGGTCTCTCTATCCAGGAGCACTCGCTGCTGCGGCTGTGAAGGAGAACCAAGGCGCCTACGACCAAGGAACTCCACAGGCATTCGTACGTATGACAAGACTTGTTTTTCATGCCACAAATTCAGTATTTATAACAGTCTGTCACTAAGTGGATAATGAGGAGCCATTTATCATGGTTTGATATGTATCAACCATAGAAGTATCCTCATATACTTCTTTTTGTCATTCGCGGTTTCCATTTGGTCGTCATGCTTTGCTTGAACTTTTACTCAAACAAGCATGTAGGCGAACCCCAGCATATTCGCCATATACCCTATCAGTCGCCACAAGCCTCTGATAGGGCAGACTGCACTTCACAGAAGTAGTAGCAGTCATTATTTTAAAGGTTCAAATAGTGTAGGCTGTCCGCACTCAGCAAAGGGTCGCTCTATCCAGGAGCACTCGCTGCTGCGGCTGTGAAGGAGAACCAAGGCGCCTACGACCAAGGAACTCCACAGGCATTCGTACGTATGACAAGACTCTTATTTTTCATGCCACAAATTCAGTATTTATAATAGTCTGTCACTAAGTAGATAATGAGGAGCCATTTATCATGGTTTGATATGTATCAACCATAGAAGTATCCTCATATACTTCTTTTGGTCATTCGCGGTTTCCATTTTGTCGTCATGCTTTGCTTGAACTTTTACTCAAACAAGCATGTAGGCGAACCCCAGCATATTCGCCATATACCCTATCAGTCGCCACAAGCCTCTGATAGGGCAGACTGCACTTCACAGAAGTAGTAGCAGTCATTATTTTAAAGGTTCAAATAGTGTAGGCTGTCCGCACTCAGCAAAGGGTCGCTCTATCCAGGAGCACTCGCTGCTGCGGCTGTGAAGGAGAACCAAGGCGCCTACGACCAAGGAACTCCACAGGCATTCGTACGTATGACAAGACTCTTGTTTTTCATGCCACAAATTCAGTATTTATAATAGTCTGTCACTAAGTAGATAATGAGGAGCTATTTGTCAAGGTTCGATTGGTATCAACCATAGAAGTATCCCCATATCCTTTTTTTTTTCTCTTTCGCGAGTAGCTGCTCAACTAATAAAGCAGCTCCTCCTCTCCAGAAAGAGACAATTCAAAGATCCATGGCTAAGGCCTTCAAAGTTGCATTGAAGAAGGTGGCTGTGACATTGGGGCGGATCACTAATACTACGAATCGCACGCGCAAGGCCAAGCGACATAATAAAATGTACTTGCCGAGGCGCCGAGGTAGAGGTTAGGTCTCCCCGTACGTTCACAAACCTTCTTAAGCACACTCCCTCATGTATCGCTCTCTAAATGCATGGTTTGTGCCCACATTGAGTCGTGGAGGACTTATCACTATATATAAACTAGGCTAGTAAAGTAGCCTGTCACTATACATTCTCTTTTTCTCCTTCTGCTTGATATAATAATCCTCAGAGGCAGCGGAGGAGGAACTGCCTCTGGGTTGCTCCTCCGATACTACTGCTACCTTAGCTCAGCGACCAATAGAAAGGCAGCTAGGCAGCGAGTGGGAGGAGCTATTGGTGTCGTAGGGCGGGTCATGCCCTACAATGCCATCTTTTGGCCTTCGCGGTAACCAGGTCACATGCCATCTGTTGGCCTTCCCGGCTACCATAGTACATTTCAAGCAAACCAGGTGTTATCCACTTTGGTGAATTTGGTGTCCTCCGCAAAGAAAAGGTGCATTTTCTAACCGGAGACATAAGAAATCACAAGGTGACGGAGAAAAGTGCGTCTAACTAAGACACTTTTTGGCACCTTGCATGTCCAGTTTTGCTCTCCGCTAATTAAAGTCTCCTTACCTCTCAGCCTAGCCGACACTACTGGACGGAGGACGGAAACCTGGTGGCAACACCGCTCCGCTAACCTTGCACCCTCCTTACCTCTCAGCCTAGTCGACACTACTGGACGGAGGGCGGAAACCTGGTGGCAACACCGCTCCGCTAACCTTGCATCCTCCTTACCTCTCAGCCTAGCCGACACTACTGGACGGAGGGCGGAAACCTGGTGGCAACACCGCTCCGCTAACCTTGCGCCGACCTTACCTGAGAGGTAAGGCGAAAAAATCAGCGGACGGTGCGACTTCCAATCATCGCCGCACACTGTTTCCGCGGACAATTTCCTTCCAAGCTGAGAGCATACCAACTAACTTTCAATATAGGAGTTTCCTAACAATATTTCCCCAAATTCCAGAGTTAAGGAAGAGATTTTTAGGTGATGTAGCGACTTACGGTGATAGCCGCAAAACCGCTATGAATCCCGGTGCGACTTCCAATCTTCGCCGCACACTGTTTCCGCGGACAATTTCCTTCCAAGCTGAGTGCATACCATCTAACTTTTAAGATAGGAGTGTCCTAACAATATTTCCCCAAATTCCAGAGACAAGGAAGAGATTTTTAGGTGATGTAGCGACTTACGGTGATAGCCTCAAAACCGCTATGAAGCCCGGTACGACTTCCAATCTTCGCCGCACACTGTTTCCGCGGACAATTTCCTTCCAAGCTGAGAGTATAGGAATCACAAGGTGACGCAACCAACTAATCAACGTAAGATGGGAGTGTCCGAACAATATTTCCTCTTATCCCAGAGGTAAGGAACAGATTTTTAGGTGATGTAGCGACTTAGCGCAAAACTGCTCTGAAGCGCGGTGCCCTCAAACAATCATTCCTCTCATCCCAGAAGTAAGCGTGAGAATTATCTTCCCTATTTACCAATAAATGTTCTAATTATCTATAATTTCTTATTCAGTTTTCTTTGCGGAATGATATGGCCAGTGTACATTGTTTTCAGGGTCTTATCATTGCATGTTGATTTACGAAATTTTGTTTATTAGTGTAAACAAAGTGAGTAAATATTTTCAATATTATTACAAATTATGGAAGGACAAAAAGTAGATATAATGGATGAACAGAGACAACTAAACCTGTTGGAACAGTTCAAAAGTGACGTACTACCTGAAATATGCAAGAGTAGAGTGAAAAATGATATGAAAGTAGCCAGGATGGCTGACCAGTTAGAATTAGCTAACAAATATTGTAAGAAAGAATCAACATGGAGAAAGACAGAGTAATAGACAGAATTATGACAAGCCTTATAAATCTCCACATTATTCAAGACAATAATAGAAAGAATAATGACAAACCTTATGAATATCCACACTTCAAATGGTCAACAGCCTAGAAGCATTATTTTGTGGAAGGTTCACATAATTCTGAGCCACAAAACAATGTAAGATTCCAAAGAGAAACACAGGTATACAGTTTAGTCATATTAGCAGACAGGAGAGACCACCTGTTTGGCAGGTGGAGAATTTGCTCATAAGACTGTCAAACATTATTCAAGACTATAGGATTAAACTGTTGCTTGGGAACAGAAACATGATATGAGTGAGGTAAGAAGTAATGAGTATAATGTGAGTAAACCAAAATGTGCAATCTATGACCCTGTAGATTACCGAAGGAAAGGTTGGAATTGAAGGTAGTCCGAGAAGAAAATTTTTCATGTTGAGGGATACGAGAGCTAGTCAGAATTTAATTCAGAAAGATGCATTAGAGTGGACATAGGAGTCTTACTCTAGGGAAAAAATAAATGTAAAAGGGTTATGGTTAGGCAACCTTATCCCACTGTATTGTATAAATCTTGAGAGTGGATTTGTTATGCCAGGGGAACACATGCTATTGGATAATGATTTGACTGACAAATGAGTCCCAGAGCCTATTATGAGTAGTAATCCATTTGATATAGATACTATTGTAAATGTGAACCACATGACAGATAAAACTGTAGAGAATCAGACTGATAGTAATGTACAGTGTAGTGAAATTATTTATCTAGCTTGTGTTGTGACCAGGTCAGTGTTAAAGAGAGGAGGAGAAGTTGATTATGATTTAGGTGAATTATTTTATGAAGAGTATGTAAATAGAAATAATACAATAGAAGTGGAAATGAGAAAAGCAATGTGGAATTAAAGATTTATGTATTTCCAGATTTTGTTGTGGACAAGGAAGAGTTGACAAAGTTACAGAAGGGTGATGAGAATTTGAATGTTGGAGTGAAGTTGCCAGAAATGGGGAATGAGAGTGATGTATCAGTTGGATATATGTACAAAATGGTGTGTTAAAGAGAAAATGGAGGCCCGCTCATATTCCAGCATCTGATCGCTAGGATGTCAGAAAGCAAATTGCTGTTCCAAAGAATTATAGGGTACATGTAATTGCTCTGTCTGATAGTTCTTGTTTGTCTAGACATTTGGGAGTTAGGAAGACAAATGTTAGAATATACTAACTCATTTTTATTGGCCAGATATGAAGAAAGATGTGTCCCAGTATTGTAAGACTTGTGAATTGTGTCAGAGAGTAGGTAGACCCAACCAGACTATACAGCTAGCACCATTTCAGCCATATCCTACTTTTTGTAAACCTTGTAGCAAAATTGTAATTAAATGTGTAGGTCCTTTACCTAAAACACATAAAGGAAATCAGTATTCACTAACAATAACGTGTGCATCTACCAGATTTCCATAAGCAGTACCATTACATAGCATACATTCTAAAAATATTGTAAGAGAGTTAGTGAAGTATTTCTTCTGGGTGGGTATGCCTAAAACTATACAGTCAGACCAGGGAAGCAATTTCACTTCAGGAATGTTACATATAACACATAAGATGTCAAGTGCTTATCACCCACAGAGCCAGGGAGTTGTGGAGAGATTCCATCAGACTTTGAAGAATACTTTGAGAATATATTGTGAGGAATTGTCAGTAGACTGGGATGAGGGTCTGCCTTTAGCACTGTTTGCCATTAGAGATCAGTACACGAGTCTAAGAGGTCCATTGATTATGTTGAAAGAGAAATTGTTTCGGAAGAGTGATTCTCCTGGATTATTGAAGTATTCTGTCAGATTTTGAAAGCAGATTGTGTAGAGCTATAGAGAGATTGCTGCAGAAAATTTGAAAGGGTGTCAAGAAGATATGAAGGTATGGTATAACAAAAAATCTAGAAGCAGAGAGTTCAAACTAGTGATCTAGTGTTGGTATTATAGCCTCAGACAGGGAATCCTCTGAGAGCAAGGTTTTATGGTCCCTGGGTTATTAAGAAAAGAGTGGATGATTTGAACTATTGTGAATACTCCAGAAAGATGCAAGCCAAGCCAGTTGTGTCACATAAACATGATAAAACCTTATCATGACAGAAATTCTGCAAAGGATGATGAGGATACAAATGTGCATTGTGCTTGTGTTATGTCTGATGATGCAAAGGAAGTGGATGGAACTGAGAATGTAAAGATGATATAGTACTGTATTCAAAAACTTGGGAAGAACATTTGTATTTAATGAGGGAAGTGTTTAATAGGTTGGACAAAGCAAATTTAACTGTAAACCTTGTAAAGAATGAATTTCCTAGAGTAACTGTAGAATATCTAGGTTATGTTGCTGGTCAGGGATGTGTAAATACAATCATTGCTAAGGTGGAAAGTATTGTAAAATTTCCAACACCTACAAATAAGAAAAAATTATTGGGAATTCTGGGTATGGCTGGATATTATCATAGGTTTTATAAGAATTTTTCAATCATTGCTTTACCAGTAACCAACTTACTGCCAAAGAAAGTCAAACTTGTATGGAGTGATCAATGTGATGAGGCCTTTAAGAAAATGAAAAAGATACTTCTATGCACACCAATACTTTCTACTCCAAATCATGATATACCATTTAAACTGTTTATAGATGCTAGTGAATTTGGCGTTGGTGAAGTCTTAATGCAGGAGAAAGATGATACTGATCTTCCAATTTGTTATTTTTCAAAGAAGTTAATATCCAAGATGAGAAAAGAGGAGAGATAGGTACTATGTTTGAGGAAAGGCACCTAGATGTTTTGGCTCTGAGCAAAACGAAGCTCAAGAGTAAAGGGGAAGAGTGGTTTGGGAATGTTTTGGGAGTAAAGTCAGGGGTTGGTGAGAGGACAAGAGCAAAGGAAGGAGTAGCAATACTCTTGAAGCAAAAGTTGTGGTAGTATATGATAGAGTGTAAAAAAGTAAACTCCTAGATTCACATGGGTAAAACTGAAAGTGGATGGAGAGAGATGGGACATTATTGGTGCCTTTGCACCTGGGCATGAGAAGAAAGGTCATAAGAGGCAAGTGTTGTGGGAGCGGCCGAGTGAGTGTGTTAGCAGTTTTGATGTGCGAGACCAGGTTATAGTGATGGATGATTTGAATGCAAAGGTGAGTAATGTGGCAGTTGAGGGTATAATTGGTGTACATGAGGTGTTCAGTGTTGTAAATGAAAATGGTGAAGAGCTTCTGGATTTGTGTGCTGAAAAAGGACAGGTGATTGGGAATACCTGGTTTAGAAAGAGAGATATACATAAGTATACATATGTAAATAGGAGAGATGGCCAGAGGGCATTATTGGATTACGTGTTAATTGATAAGCGTGTGAAAAAGAGACTTTTGGATGTTAATGTGCTGAGAGGGGCAGCTGGAGGGACATCTGATCATTATCTTGTGGAGGCAAAGGTGAAGATTTGTAGAGGTTTTCAGAAAAGAAGAGAGAATCTTGGGGAGAAGAGAGATTAAGTGCAGAATGGCAAAAGGTGAGAGCAAATGACATAAGGGGAGTGGGGGAGGAGAGGGATGTATCTAGGGAAGCAGTGATGGCTTGAGCAAAAGATGCTTGTGGCATGAGAAAGGTGGGAGGTAGGCAGATTAGTAGGGGTAGTGAGTGGTGAGATGAAGAAGTAAGATTGTTAGTGAAAGAGAAGAGAGAGACGTTTGGATGATTTTTGCAGGGAAGTAGTGCAAATTACTGGGAGTGTATAAAAGAAAGCAAAAATGGGTATGTTTGAAGGAATAGTGGTTCCAACAATGTTGTATGGTTGCGAGGCGTGGGCTATGGATAGAGTGGTGCGCAGGAGGATGGATGTGCTGGAAATGAGATGTTTGAGGACAATGTGTGGTGTGAGGTGGTTTGATCGAGTGAGTAACGTAAGGGTAAGAGAGATGTGTGGAAATAAAAAGAGCGTGGTTGAGAGAGCAGAAGAGGGTGTTTTGAAGTGGTTTGGGCACATGGAGAGAATGAGTGAGGAAAGATTGACCAAGAGGATATATGTGTCGGAGGTGGAGGGAACGAGGAGAAGAGGGAGACCAAATTGGAGGTGGAAAGATGGAGTGAAAAAGATTTTGTGTGATCGGGGCCTGAACATGCAGGAGGGTGAAAGGAGGGCAAGGAATAGAGTGATTTGGAGCGAGGTGGTATACCGGGGTTGACGTGCTGTCAGTGGATTGAATCAAGGCATGTGAAGCGTCTGGGGTAAACCATGGAAAGCTGTGTAGGTATGTATATTTGCGTGTGTGGACGTATGTATATACATGTGTATGGGGGGGGGGGGGGTTGGGCCATTTCTTTGTCTGTTTCCTTGCGCTACCTCGCAAACGCGGGAGACAGCGACAAAGTATAATAATAATAATAAATATATATTTTTTTTTTGTTTTGTTTTGTCGCTGTCTCCCGCGTTTGCGAGGTAGCGCAAGGAAACAGACGAAAGAAATGGCCCAACCCACCCCCATACACATGTATATACATACGTCCACACACGCAAATATACATACCTACAGAGCTTTCCATGGTTTACCCCAGACGCTTCACATGCCTTGATTCAATCCACTGACAGCACGTCAACCCCGGTATACCACATCGCTCCAATTCACTCTATTCCTTGCCCTCCTTTCACCCTCCTGCATGTTCAGGCCCCGATCACACAAAATCTTTTTCACTCCATCCTTCCACCTCCAATTTGGTCTCCCTCTTCTCCTCGTTCCCTCCACCTCCGACACATATATCCTCTTGGTCAATCTTTCCTCAATCATTCTCTCCATGTGCCCAAACCATTTCAAAACACCCTCTTCTGCTCTCTCAACCACGCTCTTTTTATTTCCACACATCTCTCTTACCCTTACGTTACTTACTCGATCAAACCACCTCACACCACACATTGTCCTCAAACATCTCATTTCCAGCACATCTATCCTCCTGCGCACAACTCTATCCCATAGCCCACGCCTCGCAACCATACAACATTGTTGGAACCACTATTCCTTCAAACATACCCATTTTTGCGTTCCGAGATAATGTTCTCGACTTCCACACATTCTTCAAGGCTCCCAGAATTTTCGCCCCCTCCCCCACCCTATGATCCACTTCCGCTTCCATGGTTCCATCCGCTGCCAGATCCACTCCCAGATATCTAAAACACTTTACTTCCTCCAGTTTTTCTCCATTCAAACTCACCTCCCAATTGACTTGACCCTCAACCCTACTGTACCTAATAACCTTGCTCTTATTCACATTTACTCTTAGCTTTCTTCTTCCACACACTTTACCAAACTCAATCACCAGCTTCTGCAGTTTCTCACATGAATCAGCCACCAGCGCTGTATCATCAGCGAACAACAACTGACTCACTTCCCAAGCTCTCTCATCCCCAACAGATTTCATACTTGCTCCTCTTTCCAAAACTCTTGCATTCACCTCCCTAACAACCCCATCCATAAACAAATTAAACAACCATGGAGACATCACACACCCCTGCCGCAAACCTACATTCACTGAGAACCAATCACTTTCCTCTCTTCCTACACGTACACATGCTTTACATCCTCGATAAAAACTTTTCACTGCTTCTAACAACTTGCCTCCCACACCATATATTCTTAATACCTTCCACAGAGCATCTCTATCAACTCTATCATATGCCTTCTCCAGATCCATAAATGCTACATACAAATCCATTTGCTTTTCTAAGTATTTCTCACATACATTCTTCAAAGCAAACACCTGATCCACACATCCTCTACCACTTCTGAAACCACACTGCTCTTCCCCAATCTGATGCTCTGTACATGCCTTCACCCTCTCAATCAATACCCTCCCATATAATTTACCAGGAATACTCAACAATCTTATACCTCTGTAATTTGAGCACTCACTCTTATCCCCTTTGCCTTTGTACAACGGCACTATGCACGCATTCCGCCAATCCTCAGGCACCTCACCATGAGTCATACATACATTAAATAACCTTACCAACCAGTCAACAATACAGTCACCCCCTTTTTTAATAAATTCCACTGCAATACCATCCATATATTTATATATATATTTCTTTTCTTTCATACTATTCGCCATTTCCCGCGTCAGCGAGGTAGCGTTAAGAACAGAGGACTGGGCCTCTGAGGAAACATCCTCATCCAGCCCCCTTCTCTGTTCCTTCCTTTGGAAAAAAAAAAAAAAGAGAGAGAGAGGGGAGGATATCCAGCCCCCCGCTCCCTTCCCTTTTAGTCGCCTTCTACGACACGCAGGGAATACGTGGGAAGTATTCTTTCTCCCCTACCCCCAGGGAATATATATATATATATATATATATATATATATATATATATATATATATATATATATATATATATATATATATGGGAGCGGGGGGCTGGAAATCCTCCCCTCTCGTTTTTTTTAATTTTCCAAAAGAAGGAACAGAGAAGGGGCCAGGTGAGGATATTCCCTCAAAGGCCCAGTCCTCTGTTCTTAACGCTACCTCGCTAACGCGGGAAATGGCGAATAGTATGAAAGAAAGAAAGAAAGATATATATATATATGTATTGCTTATATATATAGTGGTTTCAGAAGTGGTATAGGATGTGTGGATCAGGTGTTTGCTTTGAAGAATGTATGCAAGAAATACTTAGAAAACAAATGGATTTGTTTATAGCATTTATGGATCTGGAGAAGGCATATGATAGAGTTGATAGAGATGCTCTGTGGAAGGTATTAAGAATATATGGTGTGGGAGGCAAGTTGTTAGAAGCAGTGAAAAGTTTTTATCGAGGATGTAAAGCATGTGTATGTGTAGGAAGAGAGGAAAGTGCTTGGTTCTCAGTGAATGTAGGTTTGCGGCAGGGGTGTGTGATGTCTCCATGGTTGTTTAATTTGTTTATGGATGGGGTTGTTAGGGAGGTAAATGCAAGAGTTTTGGAAAGAGGGGCAAGTATGAAGTCTGTTGGGGATGAGAGAGCTTGGGAAGTGAGTCAGTTGTTGTTCGCTGATGATACAGCGCTGGTGGCTGATTCATGTGAGAAACTGCAGAAGCTGGTGACTGAGTTTGGAAAAGTGTGTGGAAGAAGAAAGTTAAGAGTAAATGTGAATAAGAGCAAGGTTATTAGGTACAGTAGGGTTGAGGGTCAAGTCAATTGGGAGGTGAGTTTGAATGGAGAAAAACTGGAGGAAGTGAAGTGTTTTAGATATCTGGGAGTGGATCTGGGAGCGGACGGAACCATGGAAGTGGAAGTGGATCATAGGGTGGGGGAGGGGGCGAAAATCCTGGGGGCCTTGAAGAATGTGTGGAAGTCGAGAACATTATCTCGGAAAGCAAAAATGGGTATGTTTGAAGGAATAGTGGTTCCAACAATGTTGTATGGTTGCGAGGCGTGGGCTATGGATAGAGTTGTGCGCAGGAGGATGGATGTGCTGGAAATGAGATGTTTGAGGACAATGTGTGGTGTGAGGTGGTTTGATCGAGTAAGTAACGTAAGGGTAAGAGAGATGTGTGGAAATAAAAAGAGCGTGGTTGAGAGAGCAGAAGAGGGTGTTTTGAAGTGGTTTGGGCACATGGAGAGGATGAGTGAGGAAAGATTGACCAAGAGGATATATGTGTCGGAGGTGGAGGGAACAAGGAGAAGAGGGAGACCAAATTGGAGGTGGAAAGATGGAGTGAAAAAGATTTTGTGTGATCGGGGCCTGAACATGCAGGAGGGTGAAAGGAGGGCAAGGAATAGAGTGAATTGGAGCGATGTGGTATACCGGGGTTGACGTGCTGTCAGTGGACTGAAGCAGGGCATGTGAAGCGTCTGGGGTAAACCATGGAAAGCTGTGTAGGTATGTATATTTGCGTGTGTGGATGTATGTATATACATGTGTATGGGGGGGGGTTGGGCCATTTCTTTCGTCTGTTTCCTTTCGCTACCTCGCAAACGCGGGAGACAGCGACAAAGTATAATAAAATAAATAAATATATATATATATATATATATATATATATATATATATATATATATATATATATATATATATATCAGCGCATCCGTTACCATCTCCAAACCAATTTTTCATATATTGAATGAATTAGTTACATCTAACTTTAGTCCAGCCTTCTTTCTGTGAATTACTTCAATTTCTTTTTTAATGTATTTGTAATCATTGATGTATATAATCACTTTTGAAATATAATATTGTTGAGCACATCTAATTCAACGTCTACTTTTCGGTGGTAAATTTATTCAACGAGCGTCCAACTTAGTGTACGCAATGATTTTGTTCGCTCTCCTACTTGCTTGTTGACACGTTTTCCTTCCAGAACGTCGACTAGGAGAGTTATCTGCTACCCGTAAAGGTGGAAGTTCATTGTTTTCGCCATTTTATGTGTTTTGCATGTGATTGTATTTTATTTTATTTTTTGTCAGTATATTACACTATCATACCCTCACATAGATGCAACTGCAGTAAGAAAACAGTAGTTATTGTCCGTGATTCTCAAGAAAAGGGTAATGTTCGATATTTACCGTTGGTGTTTGGAGCCTGTCTCAAAAATCCTTTGCAAAATAAGAATTGCTTGTTATTACCTGTGTTACTGAATACATAAACATTTCTGCATATCATTTCAATAGCATAGGCGAATAGGGAATGCCACAAGACATAGTTGGCAAGGCCTCCTATCCACCGGTTGCCATGGTTTTCCATTGTTATTGAATGAGTGATCGAGCATTACAGCAAAATTCATATAATGTGCATCTATTTAGATATTTGATAATTTATACCTTGTAGGACTCATGCTTTCAAGGATAGATTTTGATGAAACTGGTGATATTGTAATCCTTACTATCTAAGAGTTGATATAGAAATGCAGTATTTTAGCTGTAGAATCACCTACTCCAATTTTATGTTCATCGTAAAGTAAGCAAAGCTTTGAAATGGGGGGAAATTGTGTACACATTCGTTTCGATTGTGGAGAATCAGTGGGAACCAATTTCGTCAAAATCATGTTGAATACGGAGAGGAGAGACCCCTACTGCATACTTATGTAATGTTTTAATTTCATCCTGCTACATTAGTAAAGTGGCTGTCCTGCAGACATCTGACATTAAGCATTCTTTTGGCACTGCTTCAGATTTTTAGGACTTTTATTTGTTTATTCATGGATATAAAAACTGACTAAAGTTGTATTATAACAACAAACTTGCCAGTTGAGTCTAGAAATGTTAGATTTCCTGTATTGCTGATGCATTCCACAATGCTGACATGCATCTTTACATTTGAATCCAACAGATTATGAGTTCTGCATGTATGTTGGATGAGTTCAGATGCCTTTAAAGATATAGGGATCAAATATGACCCTCAAAGTGTCAGATTCTAATATCTAAAATTGTGTAAGCCGAGTTTACTTTCTGAACTAAATGGACCATGGTACCATTAAGTGGAGTACCATTTTGTTCAATAATAGAATTTCTCCAGTAATAGAACCCACATCATATATTGCTTTAAGACGGGGAAATTGTCTCATGTTTTTATGTTCATTGGAAATTTATGTTCCTAACAAACTAACCCCACATTTTCCCTCTCTGTCATAACCTTATGAGTATTTTGATATTAACAAATTGTTTAAAAGTGTGAAAAAGGAAGATCCTACACTCTTGAATAATTCTTTACAGTGGCAACAACAATTCAGTTGAAAATAGATCATGAGCTTAAAAGTGCATGTCTGTTGTTGGGTAAACTACCCAGTTCATTTTGGATACCACATAATGTTTATTCAGATACTTACTTCCAATGTGGTCTTCATCGTTGAATTATTGATGTTGGCATATATGTATTATTTCATTATTTTGGCTCCTAGGTAAGATTATCATAAGTATTATTGATTTTGTACAAGTGGATTACCTATTCTTATGTAGATTAATCATAAAATTTTCAATGATAACCTTTACTACTTTCACTTTATTGAATGATTTTCATGAAAATATAATGCTCAGAATTATGCTCCTCAACCTACACTGAATTCTCTACACTTTTCATCTGCATCACTGAACAAAATTATTTATTCAAAGCTGAAAGTGCTGTAGAGCTAAACTTTTGTACTGTTGTTTACTCTTTCCCTTATTGTAGACATCTTTACATATCCTACTCTTTGGCATTACATCTGGTACAAAAGTATTGATGCTCATGTAAGCAGTTGTAAAGAGTATGAAAATGCATTTCTTTCCGCTCTTTGTTCATTTATTTTGGTCAAGAACATGGCACGTTTATACATGTAGGACTTTAGTCTCCATGCCTTATTTCAACATGGCTTCCAGTCAGTTTTAAGTAGAACCTTATACATATTTTTTTCAGTGTTTTACAAAGAAAAGCTTTTAAACATCCTTTAGGATGGATGTGAAGTAACTTCAAAATATGCCGGAATAAAAGTGTATTCCATGTGAATTGTCTAAATTATGTTCAGATGTTCGAGAACAAAGTTTGATGCAGCAAGACTGCTAGAGAGTAGAGGGTATTGCAGTTAACTTTTTAAAAAAAGGGAATGATTGGTGTTGGTTAATATTTTCAGCGTATGTATGGATCATCGTGACGTTCTTTAGGATTGATTGGTGTGTACACCTTTGGTGCCATTGTATAAAAGAAAGGGGGATAAAGGTGAATATATGAATTACAAAGAAGTCAGTTTGGTAAGTGTACCTGATAAATTGTTTGGAATAGGGTGATGGCATGCACAGATCATCGGACAGGGTAGGAACAATGGTTTTAAGAGTGGTATGGGATATGTGGATTAAGTGTTTGCTTTCAAGAATGTGTGTGATGGGGTTGTTAGGGAGGTAAATGCAAGAGTTTTGGAAAGAGGGGCAAGTATGAAGTCTGTTGGGGATGAGAGAGCTTGGGAAGTGAGTCAGTTGTTGTTCGCTGATGATACAGCGCTGGTGGCTGATTCATGTGAGAAACTGCTGAAGCTGGTGACTGAGTTTGGTAAAGTGTGTGCAAGAAGAAAGGTAAGAGTAAATGTGAATAAGAGCAAGGTTATTAGGTACAGTAGGGTTGAGGGTCAAGTCAATTGGGAGGTGAGTTTGAATGGAGAAAAACTGGAGGAAGTGAAGTGTTTTAGATATCTGGGAGTGGATCTGGCAGCGGATGGAACCATGGAAGCGGAAGTGGATCATAGGGTGGGGGAGGGGGCGAAAATTCTGGGGGCCTTGAAGAATGTGTGGAAGTCGAGAACATTATCTCGGAAAGCAAAAATGGGTATGTTTGAAGGAATAGTGGTTCCAACAATGTTGTATGGTTGCGAGGCGTGGGCTATGGATAGAGTTGTGCACAGGAGGATGGATGTGCTGGAAATGAGATGCTTGAGGACAATGTGTGGTGTGAGGTGGTTTGATCGAGTGAGTAACGTAAGGGTAAGAGAGATGTGTGGAAATAAAAAGAGCGTGGTTGAGAGAGCAGAAGAGGGTGTTTTGAAGTGGTTTGGGCACATGGAGAGAATGAGTGAGGAAAGATTGACCAAGAGGATATATGTGTCGGAGGTGGAGGGAACGAGGAGAAGAGGGAGACCAAATTGGAGGTGGAAAGATGGAGTGAAAAAGATTTTGTGTGATCGGGGCCTGAACATGCAGGAGGGTGAAAGGAGGGCAAGGAATAGAGTGAATTGGAGCGATGTGGTATACTGGGGTTGACGTGCTGTCAGTGGATTGAATCAAGGCATGTGAAGCGTCTGGGGTAAACCATGGAAAGCTGTGTAGGTATGTATATTTGAGTGTGTGGACGTATGTATATACATGTGTATGGGGGGGGGGGGTTGGGCCATTTCTTTCGTCTGTTTCCTTGCGCTACCTCGCAAACGCGGGAGACAGCGACAAAGTATAATAAAAAAAGAATATAGAAGGATTTGTATGTGGCATTTATTGATCTGGAAAAAGCATTTGATAAGGTTAGGTATGCTTGTTTTGGGTGCAGTTTTGTGTGGTTTGCAGCTTGTTAAATTTTCTTTTGAGAGGGTGCAGACCGGGCAGTTAGGGATAGTTTATAGTGGAGTAAAAGATGTTGAGGGATTCTTATTTTTTATCCAAATCTAGTGCCAATTAGTTTTCTTAGGGCATTTAGTTTGTGTGTTGCTTTTGTGTTGATCTTATTGGCATGGGAATGAATGTCAAATGTGACATTTAGAATGTTTGGTGTTTGCTCAGTGGAAGAAACTGGCCATCCAAGGTGACTGAAGAATGTGAACTGGATTTGTGTCTGTTTGGGGTTACAAGGGTGATTGAAGGCTCTTTTTTGGAAATGCAGAAATTTCCTTTTGGGTGAGCCATTATTTCATTTATGATGTAGTGTGCATGTCTGATGTTGCTATTGTGGTGTCAGGGTATTGTGATGTGATTGCAAGGTCATCTGCATACAGAAGGACCTACATGATGAGGTTTGCCTGAGGTAATTGGAGGTCATATAGGAAGACACTGAAGAGAGTTGGGGAAAGAACTGCCTATTGTGGAACTCTGTTGTAGACTCGGCATTTTAGATGTGACGTTATTTTGAGTGACTCTAGCATGTCAGCTGGCTATGAAGTTGGCCAACCACTTTTTGTTATTGTTGTAGAGGATGCTGTCAAGTATTTTTTGTGTGAAGATATGTCGGGGGACAGTGTCAAGTGAACAAAACATTCATCCAATCCACTCTAGACTATGCCTTATCTTCTCAGTTGTCAACCTTCTCAAAAGCTGAAGACCTCACAAAGTGGGGCATTCAGAGCACTGGTGCCTAGCAACCATAAATTTCAAAGCATACTCAATGACACTAAAATTCTCTCAAAACAGTCCCACTTCAACTTGCTCAGCACTCATTTCTTTGCAGCAGCACTACACTCATTGCATCCAAAACACTCAATAACTAATTTTTAACCCATAGTGAAAAAATAAACCTTACCCCTACCTCACATTTCAGCAACCTTATTTCATAGATCCCACTGTCCCCAACAAAAACAACACAGACAAAACATATGCACACTAAAATTACCTGACGGTTACTAAACAGCAGCTATCCCAACTGTATTAAATTTCATCCCACCAGATATGCACCCATCTGAAACCACACTCCCCAACATACACGAGTTACAGTCTGTAGTCTGTGCTGGGTCATCATCCACCCTCACAACACTGCAAGACACTGTTTCAGCACACCTCTAGACCAGGGTTATTCAGTTGACAGCCCCCAGACCAAATCTAACCCTTGAGTGGTTTTTTTATTGGCCCGTTGACTGACTCAGAAGAACTTAAATGATGAAATTTTTTTGTTTAAGTACTTACGAAATTGTACATAGATTTTTTCATGACCAACTGTATGAATTAGCTGAATGAAACATGTAATGAATTGTAATTTTTCAATTCTTTCAATGTATAAGTGTTTTGAGAGAAAAAAAATGGAAGTGAAATAAATGTATGGCCCTTCAATCACTTTGAGTTTCATAATCTGGCCCTATTTCTAAAGTAACTGAATAGCCCTGCTCTAGACCTTTCATGCCCATAATGTACCTCCCACAGTGAAGATACTGTTCCAGTTGAGCTGGAATGGCTCAGTAGCCCCTCCCCCTCCCTCTCTTGACATCAGCACATTTGCATCATACTATACTTTATGACTTGTGGTCCTACCTGCTGGATGTAACTGCCTTTCTAAGCACTGCAGTAACTCTGTGAAAGATGGAAGGGACTCCTGAGATAGGAAGTAATTGAAAAATGGATAAGACTTTAAACATTCTAGCTTACTGTTCATTGTAAGAGGTTACTGTGTGAGTGAATTTGATTGAATGTCGTTTGAAGAGCATTAGTTCCTAGTACACTAGAAGTTAAGGTACTAATACATTCTTGTGCTCAGTGAACTTCTAGTGTTTGAAACTAAACTGTGCAAGATGAAATTTCAAATCATTCCAGAGTGAACTTGTATAAAGCAAAAGAAAAGCTTATGGTACAAAGGTTTATATGTATTTTCCTTGTAATATTTACTCTTAACAGTAGCTTCAGTATCATATTTGGCTTATATACATAATAGTTGTAACTCTGTTAGTATTTGAATTAGTGCTTCTTTTGTAGGGACACTTGAAATTTTATTTTAGAATGTTTGCATCACAATGATCAAACTTGCTATGAAGATTAGATGCTATACTGTGGTTACTCACCTGGATGCATGTTTTCTTGTTCCTGTTACACATCATTTGAAAGCTATTCTCCAATAGGTTGTAAAGATGAGACATCTCATTAGTGCACACAACACAAGCATTTCAGATTATTTTAGTGGATGGTTTGATGGTTTCACAGATGGGAGGAGGTGAACCAAACTTCAAGATCCCAGACTGGCGCATCTACAAGGTTGAAAATGTGCCAGAGTTAATGCAAGTGCAAAGGGCCCTTGCTTCACATGGATTAAAAGATCCTTGGTTGAGGTATGATAACACTAAGTTTGAAGTCACGTATTCAAGGGAAATATGATTTTAAATTTGTAGGAGGTATAAAGGTCCGGTATATTTATGGAAACAAGATAGGTTCCTAAGTACCTTTTAGGAATTAGGAGTATAGTTGACACATTGACTACTGATGTGTTATATGTGGCATGGGATGCTTTGGACAGTTGACTGTGAATATGCATTAAATAGTCCCAGGCATTTTAGAATCCTCTGCATGGTAGACATTGGAGTGGTGGGTCAAGAAGTAATTATTGCCATCTGAGACAATGGTACCATATACTTCAATATTTTTCATCTTGGTTTAGCAGGAACCATCAAAATACCATTTGGGATAGTACATCATTTTTGCACTTCCCAGGCACCAAAGAAAATGCATATAGATAATGTTTATTGATTTATGTAAGTAGTGTATAGAGTTGTGAGTAATAGAACAAATATTATGGGAAATTGTCACATGATTTCATAGAGATTTCTTTACTGTATCATGCCATTAAGGACGATGCATAATATGCCTTGCAGTCTTGCCAGCTGAATGTGTATTCATTTTAAATCTAATCATGCTCAATTTTCTTCATAGAAAATTTACAAGAATGTGCTGACATTGGGATGAATGAGGATGACGGACTGGAGCGAGAGATTTTTTGCACTGTCCCCTTGACACCAGGCTAAGTGGGCAGCCCTTAAACAGATATTCGAAAGAGTGTGTAAATTCACATGTAGAGGAGTCACTCTACTCATGTTGATATCTTTCTAGAGTTAATGGATTTAACAGGCAACTGAAACATTGTATAAGGGGAATTCCATATATTATATTATTTTTATTTTGCTTTGTCGCTGTCTCCCGCATTTGCGAGATAGCGTAAGGAAACAGACGAAAGAAATGGCCCAACCCACCCCCATACACATGTATGTACATACACGTCCCCACACGCAAATATACATACCCATACATCTCATTGTACTCATATATATATACACACACAGACATATACATATATACACATGCACACAATTCACACAGTCTGCCCTTATTCATTCCCATCGCCACCTCGCCACACATGGAATAAAATCCCCCTCCCCCCTCAGGTGTGCGAGGTAGCACTAGGAAAAGACAACAAAGGCCCCATTCATTCATGCTCAGTCTCTAGCTGTCATGCAATAATGCTCAAAACCACAGCTCCCTTTCCACATCCAGGCCCCATAGAACTTTCCATGGTTTACCCCAGACGCTTCACATGCCCTGATTCAATCCATTGACAGCACGCCGACCCCAGAATACCACATTGATCCAATTCACTCTATTCCTTGTCCGCCTTTCACCCTCCTGCATGTTCAGGCCCTGATCACTCAAAATCTTTTTCACTGCATCTTTCCACCTCCAATTTGGTCTCCAACTTCTCCTCGTTCCCTCCACCTCCGACACATATATCCTCTTGGTCAATCTTTCCTCACTCATTCTCTCCATGTGCCCAAACCATTTCAAAACCCTCTTCTGCTCTCTCAACCATGCTCTTCTTATTTCCACACATCTCTCTTACCCTTACGTTACTTACTCGATCAAACCACCTCACACCACACATTGTCCTTAAACATCTCATTTCCAGCACATCCACCCTCCTGCGCACAACTCTATCCATAGCCCACGCCTCGCAACCATACAACATTGTTGGAACCACTATTCCTTCAAACATAGCCATTTTTGTTTTCGGAGATAATGTTCTCGACTTCCACACATTCTTCAAGGCTCCCAGGATTTTCGCCCCCTCCCCCACCCTATGATTCACTTCCGCTTCCATGGTTCCATCCGCTGCAAGATCCACTCCCAGATATCGAAAACACTTTACTTCCTCCAGTTTTTCTCCTTTCAAACTTACCTCCCAGTTGACTTGACCCTCAACCCTACTGTACCTAATAACCTTGCTCTTATTCACAATTACTCTTAACTTTCTTCTTTCACACACTTTACCAAACTCAGTCACCAGTTTCTGCAGTTTCTCACATGAACCAGCCACCAGCGCTGTATCATCAGCAAACAACAACTGACTCACTTCCCAAGCTCTCTCATCCAAAACAGACTGCATACTTGCCCCTCTTTCCAAAACTCTTGCATTCACCTCCCTAACAACCCCATCCATAAACAAATTAAACAACCATGGAGACATCACACACCCCTGCCGCAAACCTACATTCACTGAGAACCAATCACTTTCCTCTCTTCCTACATGTACATATGCCTTACATCCTCCATAAAAACTTTTCACTGCTTCTAACAACTTGCCTCCCACACCATATATTCTTAGTACCTTCCACAGAGCATCTCTATCAACTCTATCATATGCCTTCTCCAGATCCATAAATGCTACATACAAATCCATTTGCTTTTCTAAGTATTTCTCTCATACATTCTTCAAAGCAAACACCTGATCCACACATCCTCTACCACTTCTGAAACCACACTGCTCTTCCCCAATCTGATGCTCTGTACATGCCTTCACCCTCTCAATCAATACCCTCCCTTATAATTTACCAGGAATACTCAACAAACTTATACCTCTGTAATTTGAGCACTCACTCTTATCCCCTTTGTCTTTATACAGTGGCACTATGCATGCATTCTGCCAATCCTCAGGCACCTCACCATGAATCATACATACATTAAATAACCTTACTAACCAGTCAACAGTACAGTCACCCCCTTTTTTGATAAATTCCACTGCAATACCATCCAAACCTGCTGCCTTGCCAGCTTTCATCTTCCGCAAAGCTTTTACTACCTCTTCTCTGTTTACCAAATCATTTTCCCTAACCCTCTCACTTTGCACACCACCTCGACCAAAACACCCTATATCTGCCACTCTATCATCAAACACATTCAACAAACCTTCAAAATACTCACTCCATCTCCTTCTCACATCACCACTACTTGTTATCACCTCCCCATTAGCCCCCTTCATTGAAGTTCCATTTGCTCCCCATTTGCTCCCTTGTCTTACGCACTTTATTTACCTCCTTCCAGAACATCTTTTTATTCTCCCTAAAATTTAATCATACTCTCTCACCCCAACTCTCATTTGCCCTCTTTTTCACCTCTTGCACCTTTCTCTTGACCCCCTGCCTCTTTCTTTTATATATCTCCCACTCATTTGCATTTTTTCCCTGCAAAAATCGTCCAAATGCCTCTCTCTTCTCTTTCACTAATAATCTTACTTCTTCATCCCACCACTCACTACCCTTTCTAATCAACCCACCTTCCACGTTTCTCATGCCACAAGCATCTTTTGCGGAAGCCATCACTGCTTCCCTAAATACATCCCATTCCTCCCCCACTCCCCTTACTTCCTTTGTTCTCACCTTTTTCCATTCTGTGCTCAGTCTCTCCTGGTACTTCCTCACACAAGTCTCCTTCCCAAGCTCACTTACTCTCACCACCCTCTTCACCCCAACATTCACTCTTCTTTTCTGAAAACCCATACAAATCTTCACCTTCGCCTCCACAAGATAATGATCAGACATCCCTCCAGTTGCACCTCTCAGCACATTAACATCCAGAAGTCTCTCTTTCGCGCGCCTGTCAATTAACACGTAATCCAATAACGCTCTCTGGCCATCTCTCCTACTTACATATGTATACTTATGTATATCTCGCTTTCTAAACCAGGTATTCCCAATCACCAGTCCTTTTTCAGCACATAAATCTACAATCTCTTCACCATTTCCATTTACAACACTGAACATCCCATGTATACCAATTATTCCCTCAACTGCCACATTACTCACCTTGCATTCAAATCACCCATCACTATAACCCGGTCTTGTGCATCAAAACCACTAACACATTCATTCAGCTGCTCCCAAAACACTTGCCTCTCATGATCTTTCTTTTCATGCCCAGGTGCATATGCCCCAGTAATCACCCATCTCTCTCCATCAACTTTCAGTTTTACCCATATTAATCTAGAATTTACTTTCTTACATTCTATCACATACTCCCACAACTCCTGTTTCAGGAGTAGTGCTACTCCTACCCTTGCTCTTGTCCTCTCACTAACCCCTGACTTTACTCCCAAGACATTCCCAAACCACTCTTCCCCTTTATCCTTGAGCTTCGTTTCACTCAGAGCCAAAACATCCAGGTTCCTTTCCTTAAATATACCACCTGTCTCTCCTTTTTTCACATCTTGGTTACATCCACACACATTTAGACACCCCAATCTGAGCCTACGAGGAGGATGAGCACCCCCTGCGTGACTCCTTCTTCTGTTTCCCATATGTGAGCGCTAATTTTCTGTATCTTATTCCAAAGTTTGGAATATTCATGAAACATCGAAGCCTAAGAACAGTTTACCATGCATTTCTCTTTTGATTTAAACAATTTTTAATGAAAAAGTACCTGAAAATGTGATGATGAGGGCTTGAGGTGGTGGTGTAGTGTGGTGTAGTGATTTTGCATGGAGTACTTATGTACGACTCCTTCTTCTGTTTCCCCTTTTAGAAAGTTAAAATACAAGGAGAGGAGGGTTTCCAGCCCCCCGCTCCCGTCCCCTTTAGTCGCCTTTTACGACACGTGAGGAATGCGCGGGAAGTATTCTTTCACCCCTATCCCCAGGGATAGGGGAGCTGTGGTTTCACTGCATTATTACATGACAGCTAGAGACTGAGTGTGAACGAATGTGGCCTTTGTTGTCTTTTCCTAGCGCTACCTTGCGCACATTTGGGGAAGGGGGTTGTTGTCTCATGTGTGGCAGGGTGGCGACGGGAATGAATAAGGTCAGACAGTATGAATTATGTACATGTGTATATGTCTGTGTGTGAATATATATGTATACGTTGAGATGTTTAGGTATGTATATTTGCGTGTGTGGACGTGCATGTATATACATGTGTATGTGGGTGGGTTGGGCCATTTCTTTCGTTTGTTTCCTTGCGCTACCTCGCTAACGCGGGAGACAGTGACAAAGCAAAAAAAGAAAAACATGTACGAGTACTTTATGAGATTTTGCCTATGGATTATTGGGAGAGAGGAATGGCTGCTGAATTATCTGCTTCAGCATATGAGATTTTGCCTATGGATTATTGGGAGAGAGGAATGGCTGCTGAATTATCTGCTTCAGCATCTATTTTAAATGGAGATGGAGTTTTCTTAGGCATTATAGAAAAAAAAATTTAGTGTTAGCTGTGTGGCATGCCTCTTTCTGTGAACATTCCTGTAGCCGTATTTGATATGAATACCTAAGTAATGTGTTCTATGTGAATTTCTTATGGCCTTACAAGGCAGACTTCCTTTGAAAGATGAGCCATATCTGGGATTTGGAAGCCGTCCCATAGACACTAGGTTTAGTATGAAACAAGGGAGAAATAAGGATAACTTGTACCTTCTATACTTTGCAGGAATGAGGTGTGGCGGTTTGATACCAAGCAATTTGGCACACATGCTGAACGTATAAAGTTATGTTTGTTTAGAGGATTCAAGTGGGGATTGATTGCTGCGGTAGCAACTGTTGCTCTTGAGCGAGCACTTGTTGGAGGCCATGAGCACGAAAATCACCACTGAATAGATCATTTTGATTTTCATAACTTGATGCTTTATGTTACTTCTAATGATGAGTATGTATTTCAGATATATGTTTTTTGAAAGTCATAGAACTATTCTATATTGATTTCATGAATCAGTTGAAGTGAAAATATAATGAGGACACTGCATGTTGAATATTTATAAGGTAGAGGAACTTTTTTGTAAATATGGCTGTAGGAGCTTGACCAATAAATTTTTGTAACTCCATTTTTTCATTATACTAGATAAGGATTTAAAGTATCATCTGCTTGCTGTGTTTGTACTGAGCTTTTATTAATTTCTGTATTTATTAGAAACATTTAGTTTGGTTGGATACCTTTTTATTGAGAACAGCCAATGTAATATCAGTCATATGGTTTAAAGCAAAGTTTCCATAGGCAATTATAACATCAGTAATACAGTAGAATGCAAAGTTTCTGTAGGCATTTGTAAAGATTGATTACGGTGGTAAAATATGACATGGTACTTGACCACATGAAATAATAGAGGACAACAATTTTGACTGCAGATGAAATGGCTCTTATCAGAGCAGCTTCATGCATGGTACTCTATGTACCTGTAGGAAGAGAGGAAAGTGAATGGTCTCAATTGAAGGATTTGTGCTGTCACCATGGTTGTTTAATCTGTTTGTAATGGGGTGGTGAGGAAGGTAAATGCAAGAGTTTTGGATAGAGGGGAAGTATGTACGATTGGGAGATGGGAAGGTAAATGCAAGGGTCTTAGAGGGAGGGGCAAGTATGCAGTCTGTTGGGGATGAGAGAGCCTGGGAAGTGAGTCAACTGTTGTTTGCTGATGATACATCATTGGTTGTTGATTTGAGCGAGAAACTGCAGGAGATGGTGACTGAGTTTGGAAGAGTGTGAAAGGAGAGAGTAGAGAGCAAATGTAAATAAAATCAATGTTATTAAATTCATCAAGATTGAGGGAGGACAAGTTAGTTTTGAATGGAGAAAAATTGGAGGAAGTGAAATGTTTTAGATATCTCAGGGTGGGCTTGGCATTGAATGGAACCATGGAAATGGAAGTGATTAATAGGGTGGGAGAGGTGTCAGAGGTTCTGGGAGCAATGAAGAATGTGTGGAATAAGGAATGTTATCTTAAAGAGCAAAAGTGGTTATGTTTGAAGGAACAGTAGTTCCAACAATACTGTTGTAAGGCATGGGCCATAGATAGGTTTATGCAGGGGAGGGTTGAGGTGGTGGAAATGAAATGTCAGAGGACAGTATGTGGTGTGTGGTTTGATTGAGTAATGGAAGGGTAATAGAGAAATATGGTAATAAAAAGTGTGGGGATGAGAGAGCAGAAGAGAAAGTGCTGAAATGCTTTGGACATATGTAGAGAATGAGTGAGGAAAGGGTTTCAAAGAGGATATATGTGTCAAAAGTGGAGGGAACAAAGATAACCAGGAGACAGAATTGGAGAGGGAAGGATGGAGTTAAAAAGAATTTGAGTGCTCGAGGCCTAGACATGTCCGAGTGAGAAAGGCTTGCATGGAATAGAGTGAGTTGGAATGATATGATATATTGGGGTTGGAACATGCTGTCATTGGACTGAAAAAGGGCATGCATCTGAAGTGTCCAGGGGAAACCATGGAAAGGTTCTGTGGAGCCTGGATGTTGATAGAAGCTGTGGTTTTGGTGCATTACACATGACAGCTTATGTATGGATGTGAGTGGGTGTGGCCATTCTTCGTCTGTTTCCTGTATCCTACCTTGCTGACACAGAGTGTTCTGGGAGCAATGAAGAATGTGTGGAATGAGGAATGTTATCTTAAAGAGCAAAAGTGGGTATGTTTGAAGGAACAGTAGTTCCAACAATACTGTTGTAAGGCATGGGCCATAGATAGGGTTATGCAGGGGAGGGTTGAGGTGGTGGAAATGAAATGTCAGAGGACAGGATGTGGTGTGTGGTTTGATTAAGTGAGTAATGGAAGGGTTATAGAGAAATATGGTAATAGAAAGTGTGGGGATTAGAGAGCAGAAGAGAAAGTGCTGAAATGCTTTGGACATTGTAGAGAATGAGTGAGGAAAGGGTTTCAAAGAGGATATGTGTCAAAAGTGGAGGGAACAAAGATAACCAGGAGACAGAATTGGAGATGGAAGGATGGAGTTAAAAAGAATTTGAGTGCTCGAGGCCTAGACATGTTGGAGTGAGAAAGGATTGCATGGAATAGAGTGAGTTGGAATGATATGATATATTGGGGTCGGAACATGCTGTCATTGGACTGAAAAAGGGCATGCATGTGAAGTGTCCAGGGGAAACCATGGAAAGGTTCTGTGGAGCCTGGATGTTGATAGAAGCTGTGGTTTTGGTGCATTACACATGACAGCTTATGTATGGATGTGAGTGGGTGTGGCCATTCTTCGTCTGTTTCCTGTATCCTACCTTGCTGACACAGAGTGTTCTGGGAGCAATGAAGAATGTGTGGAATGAGGAATGTTATCTTAAAGAGCAAAAGTGGGTATGTTTGAAGGAACAGTAGTTCCAACAATACTGTTGTAAGGCATGGGCCATAGATAGGGTTATGCAGGGGAGGGTTGAGGTGGTGGAAATGAAATGTCAGAGGACAGGATGTGGTGTGTGGTTTGATTAAGTGAGTAATGGAAGGGTTATAGAGAAATATGGTAATAGAAAGTGTGGGGATTAGAGAGCAGAAGAGAAAGTGCTGAAATGCTTTGGACATTGTAGAGAATGAGTGAGGAAAGGGTTTCAAAGAGGATATATGTGTCAAAAGTGGAGGGAACAAAGATAACCAGGAGACAGAATTGGAGATGGAAGGATGGAGTTAAAAAGAATTTGAGTGCTCGAGGCCTAGACATGTTGGAGTGAGAAAGGATTGCATGGAATAGAGTGAGTTGGAATGATATGATATATTGGGGTCGGAACATGCTGTCATTGGACTGAACAAGGGCATGCATGTGAAGTGTCCAGGGGAAACCATGGAAAGGTTCTGTGGAGCCTGAATGTTGATAGAAGCTGTGGTTTTGGTGCATTACACATGACAGCTCATGGATAGATGTGAGTGGACGTGGCCATTCTTTGTCTGTTTCCTGTATCCTACCTTACTGACACAGAGTGTAGCAACGCTGTGTTCTGTTGGATGGGGGTGACACCAGGTATGGATGAATGCGAGCAAGTATGAAGATGCATATGTGTGTATATATATGTATGTGTATGTACATATATGTATATATATGTTGCAAGAGGTCACAGTGATGTGCGTGATCTAGTATATGCAATAAGTCCACAGGAAAATGAAACAGGATAAATCCCAGTTGCACTTTCATGTAATGATCACATCATCAGGGTAGATACAGTAATGAGATAGAGAACAGTCAGTTAATATACAAGGATGAGATATAGCTAAGACATCATTGGTAAACAAGAGTCACCGGATGGTGGTGTTCGTGTTGGTGCATTTGGGTTAAGCAATATGCCTGTCGTATGTTTTATTATGTAGACGAGAAAGGGAACAGTTTACAAATTTTGCCAATAATGTAGTTATTCAGTTTGTGTAAACCTTCTCTAATATTGTTACAATTCTTAGTGTATTTAATCTATTTATAGAAGATTCAATTATATATCTTGTGGTAAAGGAATTACAATGAATAACTGAATTGGCTTTACTCCAGTCAATACAGTGGTCATAATTTCTAAAATTATTGAACAAAGCATTTGATTCTTGTCCTGTTGTTATACCATATTTATGTTGTTTAAATTGAACACAAAGATCCTTACCAGTCTGCCCAATATGAAACATTACAATTTTTTAAGGTATCCTGTAAATACAGCCCGCAGAATTTTCTGGTGAGTTCCTGATTAAAATATCCTTTATAGTATTGTCATTGCTGAAGGCTACATTTATGTTAAATGATTTAAGCAACCTGGGAAGTAATGTAAGACAATCACTAAAAGGGAGAACTAAAAGAAAAGATTCTTGGTATTAAGGAAAGGTGTTTGGCCAACAAATGAAAATTTACAAACACTTCTCACTTTACTTAACAATTTAGTATCTTCTATCAACTTTACTGTAGAATTTAAAGATAATTGCATGTTACCATTTTTAGATTGTGTGATTCATAGGGATAGAAACATGTTTAAGTTTAGCATATACAGAAAACCTACAAGTGTTTGTTTCTTATTATTTTTTATTTATTATACATTGTCGCTGTCTCCCGCATTAGCAAGGTAGCGCAAGGAAACAGATGAAAGAATGGCCCAACCCACCCACATACAAATGTATATACTTACGCATCCACACACGCACATATACATACCTATACATTTCAACATATACATATATATATACACATACACAGACATATACATATGTACACATGTACATAATTCGTACTTGCTGCCTTTATTCATTCCCGTCGCCACCCCACCACAAGTGAAATGACATCCCCCTCCCCCCTGATGTATGCGAGGTAGCGCTAGGAAAAGACAACAAAGGCCACATTCGTTCACACTCAGTCCCTAGCTGTCATGTATAATGCACAATAACCGCAGCTCCCTTTCCACATCCAGGCCCCACAAAACTTTCCATGGTTTACTTCAGATGCCCTGGTTCAACCCATTGACAGCACGTCAACCCTGGTACACCACATCGTTACAATTCACTCTATTCCTTGCACGCCTTTCACCCTCCTGCATGTTCAGGCCCTGATCACTCAAAATCTTTTTCACTCCATCCTTCCACCTTCAATTTGGTCTCCCACTTCTCCTGTTTCCCTCCACTTCTGACACATATATCCTCTTTGTCAATCTTTCCTCACTCATTCTCTCCATGTGACCAAACCATTTCAAAGTAGCCTCTTCTGCTGTCTCAACCACACTCTTTTTATTACCACACATCTCTTACCCTTTCATTACTTACTCGATCAAACCACCACACACCACATATTGTCCTCAAACATCTCATTTCCAACACGTCCACCCTCCTACGGACAACCTAATCTGTAGCCCACGCCTCACATCCATGTAACATTGTTGTAACCACTATTCCTTCAAACATACCCATTTTTGCATTCTGAGATAATATTCTCTCCTTCCACACATTTTTCAACGCTCCCAGAACTTTTGCCCCCTCCCCCACCCTATGACTCATTTCTGCTTCCATGGTTCCAGCCACTGCCAAATCCACTCCCAGATATCTAAAACACTACACTTCCTCCAGTTTTTCTCCATTCAAACTTACCTCCCAATTGACTTGTCCCTCAGCCCTACTGTACCTAATAACTTTGCTCTTATTCACATTTACTCTCAGCTTTATTCTTTCACACGCTTTACCAAACTCTGTCACCAGCTTATGCAGTTTCTCACTTAAATCAGCCACCAGCGCTATATCTTCAGTGAACAACAACTGACTCACTTCCCAAGCCCTCTAATCCACAACAGACTGCAGACTTGCCTCTCCAAAACTCTTGCATTCACTTCCTAACAACCCCATCCATAAACAAATTAAACAACCATGGAGACATCACGCACCCCTGCCGCAAATCGACATTCACTGAGAACCAATCACTTTCCTCTCTTCCTACTTGTACACATGCCTTACATCCTCCATAAAAACTTTTCACTGCTTCTAGCAACTTGCCTCCCACACCATATATTCTTAATACCTTCCACAGAGCATCTCTATTAACTCTTATCATATGCCTTCTCTAGATCCATAAATGCTACATACAAATCCATTTGCTTTTCTAAGTATTTCTCACATACATTCTTCAAATCAAAACACCTGATCCATGCATCCTCTACCACTTCTGAAACCACATTGCTCTCACCCAATCTGATGCTCTGTACATGCCTTGACCCTCTCAATCAGTACCCTTCCATATAATTTCCCAGGAATACTCAACAAACTTATACCTCTGTAATTTGAACACTCACCTTTATCCCCTTTGCCTTTGCACAGTGACACTATGCATCCATTCTGCCAATTCTCAGGTACTTCACCATGAGCCATACATACATTAATTATCCTTCCCAACCAGTCAACAACACTGTCACCCCCCTTTTTTAATAAATTCCACTGCAATACCATCCAAACCCACTGGCTTTCATCTTCTGCAAAGCTTTCACTACCTCTTCTCCGTTTACCAAATAATTCTCCCTAACCCTATCACTATATCCAGTGTTACTCAGCTCAACATGACAGAGTTGATTATCATCATTCCAGTTGATGTTCCTTAGGGCATTATGTATCTGCAGTCTGGAGTTTATTGATGATGAGTTTGAGACGATATATTCTGTTGGTTCCAAGTTAAAAGTGACCTACATCTTTCATTGATAAATCCCTTAAGGTGGCAAAGGAATCATTTTATAAAATTAAACCCAAACCTTCCCTTGATACCAAGAATCTTTTAGTTCTCCCTTTTAGTGATAATTTTACATTACTTCCTAGATTGCTTAAATCATCTAATGTAAATGTAGCCTTCAGCAATAATGATACTACAAAGGATATCTTAGTCTGGAACTCAAGAAAATTCTGCGAGCTGTCTACAGAATACCCAGTAAAACTTGTAATATGTTTTATATTAGGCTGACTGGTAAGATCTTTGTGTTCGACTTAAGCAACATAAATACAGTGTAAGAACAGGACAAGAATCAAATGCTTTGTTTAATGAATGTTAAAAATAATGACAATTGTATTTGACTGGAGCAATGCCAATTCAGTTAACTTTAATTCCTTTACCATGAAAAATATCATTAAATCTTCTATCATTAAATACACAAAGAATTGTAACAATGTTAGTGAAGGTGTATACAAATTGGATAACTTTAAGCAAAATTTGTAAGTTCCCTTTTGTCTACATAAAGTCTCTGAAAGGCATGTTGCCAGACCTGAAAGCACCAACCTGAACATCACCATCTGGTGATGCTTGTTTACCAACAGCGTCTTAGCTATGTCTCTTCCTTGTATGTCAACTAACAGTTATATATCTCATTCTTGTATCTCCCTTGATGATGCAATCATCACAAGTAAGTGCATTTGGGAGCTTGTTTCATTTTCCTGAGGACTTGCTGCAGTACTATTTGAGTTACATACCCCCCTCCCTACCTTTTTTTTCCCCAAGTATCTTTTGATAGCAGTGTAATAAATTGTCAGAGTGAAAATGCACTGGTTGCCACATTTACTACCTTACAATCGCTGTCTTGCTGTGAAACATTGCCTCTGTATTTTACATTGCATAAGTAATGTTGAAGAGTTCACAACAGCTGTCTATGTCGTGAACCAGGGCATACATGGTACAAAGCTGTGGATGTTGGGGTCCGGAGTCAGTCCATTATACATGACAGCTAGAGATTAGATGTGTGCAAATGAAACCATTTTTCAGTTGTTCCTGATAATACTGCAGGAAAGGCAGTACAGTATGAATAATAGTAATAATACTCAATAACAGACTAAAAGTTTATTCAGCAATGACATGTGGAAGAGAACTTCTCAGCACTTGGTACATCACAGATTTAGTAAGGAATTAATTTTGTCAACATGGAAATAACATATGATCATGAGAAATTTGATTTTCGGAATGTAGTAGGTAGACTTTGAGGAAGAAACTGAAGTTGAATACATAATCATTCATCCACATTTGGAAGTGAAGTAGATCCACTTACATATTCTTCATTCTTCTTGCTCCTTCACTTTAATTGAGTCAAACCAAACTTTCTTTAACTAGACATGAGGTATGTATTATTTATAAATTTGAGTTTAAACTGAAAAGATGAAGTTATCTTTTCATCTTGCATGTACCGTACTCCAGGAAAGCATACTTTTGATAAAGAATCTGACATTTTACCATCCAAACTAGTTAATTTGACAACTGTACACATCAAGTGTTGTACAAGCAAGAATCTGTGATTTGACCCCTATGCACTATTCCCCGCATTTAAGTTGGAGCGACTGTTTACAGATTGCACATGTTTACATTCTGTGGTCTACTTGTACTCCTAATGGGCATCTGCAAACAATGGCTCTTGATTATACTTTAACACTAGTGCATAAAGGTAATCAAATCAAAGTGAACTAAATATTAATAGCCTACTTTCACCAGCTTATTTATCATAAGGTAATGTATATTTACTTGCTCAGGCTATTTGTGCAATTTCACGTGAATACCCAACATGGATGTAACTTAGGGAAGCCCAAATGCTGTGTAACAAATGTTTTCACAAAAGTTTAATTTTCACTGCCTATCATTTCAACACAATAATGTAATTCACATAGAGATGTACTAAAGTTTTAGATACTTCTTCATGTGGTACCTGTACATATCTGAATACAGTGAATACAGAAGTAAAGACAAATTATAACACTGCATCTGGGCGGCCCCAGGTCAAATCCTGAAACTGCACGAGAATGAGCAATACAATTAGGACTTCTGGTTACTCTGACGCTAGTCTCATGCTTGGCACATAGGGGGAGACAGCGAACAACGCCACCAAGCATTTCAGACTAGCATTTTGTGCTGGCACTGAGATAACAACACTACATATACTGCAAAATAACTTCATCATTTATTGTTAAACTTGTACCTATTTCAAGTTCGTAGGTATAACCCATAATGCAGCAAGTATACCTTTTCATTAAAACAGTCTTCATAAAGGACAAAACCTGGCTTCCTATCAATCTCTAAAAGATTCACTCGGTATTACCTTCTACTTAAATGATTCATACAAGCAGATCTTACGAAACCAATTGTGTAGATGAAACAAGAGGCTACAATCACTATGATACTGATATGTCCAAACTGCACATACCTACCTACTGATGCCATACAAGAAAAGTAACTGGGAAAACAACAATATTAAAGTACATTTAATTGATTGAAATTTAAATAGATATATCCTTAAAAAAGATTTTTTATATATATTTATGTAGCATATGATTGAAGCACAGTGGGACACTAAGCTCATGAGGGGCTTTACTGTATGCAGGTTATGGGTATTCAAGATAAAAGGGTTTCAAAAAACCTACACATATATTACACACATTAAATATCTTGTATTTAAATGGAATGACTTAGGTTGGCAACCAGGTCTACATCTGTTCATTGTCCAAAAGTCGTTCACAATGGAAGACCAGCAGCAGAAGTCTTATCTCAATTTTCCAGACCATAAGCTTTTCCCATAACTTTAATACACAGCATTTCATTACATATGTCTGATGCTGCAGTTCTCATTTCATATGGAGGCTTGACAAACTTGAGATGGAGTTCTTGAAACTGACGAGATAATTCTTATTTTCATGCTGATAGTTAAAAAAAGAATGTGATTTCAATAATGGTATCCCAGATGATAACTTTGTTTTTGCAAAAAGAGGTTATCCACTCTGAAGGTTATCAAACTCGGCCAAAGGTTGGTTAACAAGCTACTTGGCTGAGATACAGCCTCAATCATACAGTTGTTTCCAAATCTTCATGAACCATGGTCTGAAATTGCTCCTGACCTGAGAAAACAAAATGAATACCTAGTTAGATCACCATCCAAGAAAAGCAATTTGAAGTTCTTTTACAAGGGTAAAATGCTTGTATATTTAAAGCAGGCACAAAAGCAACACATTAATGTACAATTGCAATAAATGCATTTGGCATGATTGAAAAAGTAACAAATGCATATCATGACATAAGCACTAAAGCCCATTTCTATTCTTGAAAGCCTTTAGCTAGACATTATAAATTATCACCTAAATTGACATATCTATGAATAATCATGCATGTAAGAGATGTCACAACATATTTGATGTAATGCTAATATCTTTACAGTAAAACATGCATTTTAAGAGGAGGAAGAAAAAAGAACTTTTTATGAAATTCTAAGACTTAAAAATTTAACATTTGAAGGTATTTAATTAGTTTGAACATAAGGTTCTACTTTAACTTCTGATTTCTTTAGTGTTTTCTTATGGAATAATTGCAAAAACATTAAAATCTATTGAGTGAGGATAGGATGTCTAAAATGCTTAAAGGAAAAGGGCAACTTCAGCGTTGTTCATACGTACAGAACAGAGCCAGAGCAGAATCCTTGGCATAGAGCGTGCAAGAAACAGCGAGGTGATGTGTAATCCACTCTGTTGGCACACTATCTACACAATACTGTCTTATGTTTTGGACAGGTCATTTGCTCAAGAAGTACAAAATTAATTTGAATTTACAAAGATAAGACTGTAGAAACACTGGTGAATCTGTGATTCCCATCCAAAACACTGTCTGCATCAAAAAATATCTGTACCGTGATCAGATAATTACTTGACCTTTCAATACACCTTCATTGAAAATTATTACAAGTGGTGAGGTAATTAGCAATCGGCTCAACCCGAAAGTATTCTTAGACATAGGCTCTCATCATCTGTCACGGCACATTTTTCCATCAGGAGGTAGCCTTTCAACTTTGGTTGGCTACTTTGATAGAAATCAAATCTTCATCAATGGCAAATACAAGAACTTTGTTTCTAATGCCACCAAAACTATTAGTTACAAAAAGATTAATATATACTTTTTATACAAACAACTTTTATTCACTGGGTGGATGTGCATGAGATCACTTTTTTATTACTACAAGATTTACCTCTACATAATTAATAACCTTATGTGTAACTAAACTGGCTAAGCAGTGGTGCAAAATGTGATTCATTGACAATGTATCTAAACTGCATTGCTACATTCTTACATAAACAAGAACCTGGAACCTGCTACAACAGGTGCCACCCACCGTTACCTAGGGAAGTTTTTTTATATTTTTTGTTGGCAGTTAATCAACGTAATTGAGATTACAATTGTTGGGTTGAGAGAATTTCTCTTGGCCTGAAAAAGCAATAAAACAATGGAATCCACAAAAAAGTAAAAAAAAAAAATATAAATATACTGAAGAATAAGACAATATGGAAGTCCACTTTCCTGTTAAATCAACATGTGAAAATAAATATTTTCTTTTATAAGGAAGCAAATTCTCAAATCACAAGTCAAAGTGAGAAGTATTCTTTCCTTCTGTCATCACTTCCTATTTCATAACACCAAAATCTAATATAATTACTATTCATCTAACAAAATGCGGCAAATTCAAGAAAAACAGAGAGCCCATCTCTAGAAGGCTGTCACCCTGTTACTTTTAAGAATGTTATTTAATTCATATTCTTATGTTAGTTGCATTTATCAGAAGGCTAAGTTGGCATTCCAATAGTACTCAGGCAGGGATATAAAACAAGCATGCACATCTTTTTTCACGGGGTACCAAATTAACCTTCAGTAAAGGGTTGCCCAGATCATATAATGATAATAATACTCCATTCACACCAATTTTTCTACTCTGATAAATGATTTCCAACAAGTAACATAAGATTCTAGGGGCACTTATGGAAGACAACACTTAATAGATTGCCTAAAAGCAGTATTTATAAACTAAGAAAGGCCTCTTGTCTTTAACAAAAAAGAAAAAAAAAAGCCCAAGCTCGTGTGGTTGAAAGGACTTCCTCCACGAGGACGGTGCATGTGACTGAGACTGTGGCCAGTAGTCAGGAGAAACTTAAGTCAACTTACAGCACACTTCCTACCAAAATCTGTATTTTGCCCCTTTGTACAGTATCATGGAATGTTTAGTTCATTAAAACCACAACTGATGTACTGTATAGCAGATAATTTCAAGTTGAGGGTTAGGTAGTAAGGTATGGTGTGAGTTTAATCAGCTTCCTGAATACCATTCATGTGCAACATGAGCCTTGTTCATGTCTTATAAAGGCCTCATAACCTTCGTAAAACTCTGAAAATTCAGTGAGGGTCAAAAGAACTACCTCACACAGTGCTAAATAAAATGTGTACTATATCAGTCTTTCTACTCTTAGCCTTTTAGCGAGTGCATGGTGACGTGCACCCCTGAGCGAGTGAGAATAAGATGTGTGGCAAGGAAGAGATGACTGATCCTCTCCTTCTGGCATGGATGCACCAAGACTCATCAGCTGGCACTTACTCTCAAGATAAGCAGCCAACTCCTGGTCATCTGCACGCTGGGCAAGGGCACGGGGAGTGTTGCCCTGCAGGTCCCTAATGGTGAGGGAAGCACCTGCTGCTACCAGCATACAACACACTGTTCGTCTTCGGTTTTGTGCAGCCTGGTGCAATGCTGTCTGTCCTCTGGAAAGTTTATGATAATATTACCAAGTTTATATTTAAAACAATTAACCAAGGCTTTTTCTAATATTTGAAGTCATCAGCCTCCAGTGTAATCCTATCCATCTATCTATCTTTATCTCTGACACCTGTTCCCTCCTGGGAATCCCTCAAGGGGATGGCCACAGTGATAGTCTTCGTAACCAGAGAACTCTAGAGATGTTTTGTAGCCTTTAGTGCCTTATCCTTGACTGGCCACTGGCAGAGGGCAATTATGGTACAGGGTATTTGGATGCTCCTACCTAATGTTCCTACCAACTATCTCTGCATAATGTGTCTATCTAATGTTCCTATGGACTACTACCTAATGTTTCTGTAATCCATATATCAGTAAGCTTGATCATAAGAAAAATTTAAACTGATGATACATGGAAAAATGCCAAATGAAATCACTTTTCCCATCCAATGTCTTAAGAGCATCAATCTTTACTGAATTTGGCTACAGACAATGCACTTGAAATTTTTAAACAACATAATTTTTTATCGAGGATGTAAGGCATGTGTACGTGTAGGAAGAGAGGAAAGTGATTGGTTCTCAGTGAATATAGGTTTGCGGCAGGGGTGTGTGATGTCTCCATGGTTGTTTAATTTGTTTATGGATGGGGTTGTTAGGGAGGTAAATGCAAGAGTTTTGGAAAGAGGGGCAAGTATGAAGTCTGTTGGGGATGAGAGAGCTTGGGAAGTGAGTCAGTTGTTGTTCGCTGATGATACAGCGCTGGTGGCTGATTCATGTGAGAAACTGCAGAAGCTGGTGACTGAGTTTGGTAAAGTGTGTGGAAGAAGAAAGTTAAGAGTAAATGTGAATAAGAGCAAGGTTATTAGGTACAGTAGGGTTGAGGGTCAAGTCAATTGGGAGGTGAGTTTGAATGGAGAAAAACTGGAGGAAGTCAAGTGTTTTAGATATCTGGGAGTGGATCTGGCAGCGGATGGAACCATGGAAGCGGAAGTGGATCATAGGGTGGGGGAGGGGGCAAAAATTCTGGGGGCCTTGAAGAATGTGTGGAAGTCGAGAACATTATCTCGGAAAGCAAAAATGGGTATGTTTGAAGGAATAGTGGTTCCAACAATGTTGTATGGTTGCGAGGCGTGGGCTATGGATAGAGTTGTGCGCAGGAGGATGGATGTGCTGGAAATGAGATGTTTGAGGACAATGTGTGGTGTGAGGTGGTTTGATCGAGTGAGTAACGTAAGGGTAAGAGAGATGTGTGGAAATAAAAAGAGCGTGGTTGAGAGAGCAGAAGAGGGTGTTTTGAAGTGGTTTGGGCACATGGAGAGGATGAGTGAGGAAAGATTGACCGAGAGGATATATGTGTCGGAGGTGGAGGGAGCAAGGAGAAGAGGGAGACCAAATTGGAGGTGGAAAGATGGAGTGAAAAAGATTTTGTGTGATCGGGGCCTGAACATGCAGGAGGGTGAAAGGAGGGCAAGGAATAGAGTGAATTGGAGCGATGTGGTATACCGGGGTTGACGTGCTGTCAGTGGATTGAATCAAGGCATGTGAAGCGTCTGGGGTAAACCATGGAAAGCTGTGTAGGTATGTATATTTGCGTGTGTGGACGTATGTATATACATGTGTATGGGGGGGGTTGGGCCATTTCTTTCGTCTGTTTCCTTGCGCTACCTCGCAAACGCGGGAGACAGCGACAAAGTATAAAAAAAAAAAAAAAAAAAAAAAAAAAAATTCAAAATTATAATTTTTGCTCATTATACTAACAGCCTAACATTTTGACTATGTGAAGTTTGATTTTCTAACTGAATATGGAAATAAATACTATTCCAACTGACAAAAAGTAACACAAGTTCATAAAAGAGTTGATCAACGTCAGCCATAACTCTTACAGAATGCAGCAAACACAACAGTTTTCATGAATCCTATAATAGCCATACCATATTTTCAAAGACTTACTTATCTGTGTCCACCATGTCGAGGATGGAAGGTGGGGCAGAGGCAATCAGATAACGCACAATATCTTTGTGTCCATGTCGTGCACCATAATGAAGGGCAGTCTGTCCATGTGCATCAATTGACAACAATGAGTACCCTTGTGTGTGTAGGTCCTTCAGCTGATAAAGAAAGAATAAGTATTAACACGAAAAAATTTACTGATATCTTTACACTGAATACAATATCTTTATTAATAAACCTTAAAGAATCTCTAAAAGCATAATTACATAATGTGGAGGCTTCTGCATTTGACATTTAATTCACACAAGTAATTTCATCTTACTTTTCAACATTTCCCATCTCTTGCCTACTTACAATGTATTGAGAATGGAACCATATTAATTTCAAAAAGTTCCATTGTATGTGGGTGATGTAAAAAATACTGGATAAACAAAGAGTTTACTGTATTCAGATATATTCATTATTCACAGTCTTGTGAACAGTTTTGTTATTCACTGCAAAAAGATCTGAACCATCTACAGATGTACCTTCCATTACTTATTCTAGAACATACCACTCTTACTTCCTCTATATCACTATTAAGATCGCTTTCCTGTTATGATCAAAATCATATTGAATATCGACCAAACTAATGTTATGTAAATGTGAGGCTGTCTTCATATGAAAGGACCTTGGTTTACTGGAGGTCATGTACGAGGAGACTGAAGAGGGTTAGAGAAAGAACTGTTCCTTGGGAAACTCCATTCTAGAATTTAAGGGCTTTCAAGGTGAAAAAATTGTGACTGCTGTGGTGGGTGGCAATAAAATTAACCAACCACTTTTTGTCTTTATGGAGGGTGATGCCAAATATCATTGTGTGAGGGACTGAGGTTGACTGAAGCCCCCCTAGAATATATTGTGGAAGGTTAGTGTGTGGTATGCCATAGTGGAGGTTGGGTCTGAAGTCATGAAGGTGAAAGTTGGATATTTTGCCCAATTCTGTTGTAGATCAGTTTTACACAAGTTAGGATAATGAAAGTTGAAGTAGGTGGCACTGGGTGGTTTGAGAGATTTTAAGATTAGCATTATATTGACAAGTTTCTTGGCATTTGGGATTTTGTTATGCAGCTATGAGTGGTGGAAAATATTCATAACTCCTTTGAATTGCAAATGGGCGAGTGGTTTATGTGAAGTTTGACATGTTGTCAGGGCCTACTGCAGAAGAGATCTTCAACTCTTAACCTGTGGCTGTGGTATCAAATGATGCTCACAACATGAAAAAAATTAAAATTCTTTCTTCCCTTACAGAATATTTCTCTATGTCTATCTATCTACATCTCTGACATCCAATCCCTTTGGAAACTTCCATCAAGGGGTGACCACGGCAAGTCTCCACTTATCCTTACATGCCTCCCTTGCACACACCATTCCATGCATTCATCCACTATTTCTCTCCCTCCAGTATTTCTCCATCATATTTGCCCATGTCACAGGTGGTCTTCCACTCACACCAACCCCTTTAATTGTACTATCATACATTCTCCTTGTAAACTCGCAATCTTGCAGAATTTTCCAGCAAGACCTATAGTGAGTTCAGTAGGCTCCATCTCATATAAATTGTCAAAATGGTTAATTTCTTTATTAAGCCCTTTAGTGGGTAAGGTATCAAATTCTATCATGAATAATGTAGATTTAGTCATGCTAAACAATATCAATGTTAATTTTTATTTCAAATTAGTAAGCTTTGATGTTTCCTCACTTTTCACTAAAGTTCCAGTTGAAAACCTTTTAGAATATTTATTTATGTCTTGGATGATATTCATTTACCTGTTTCAAAGTCTGTTTTCATTGAACTGATAAAATTGTGTATAAAAGACTGTGTATTTCAATTAAATGGAGATTATTATGCTCAAAAATTTGGTATGACAATGGGTAACCCTCTTTCACCTGTACTAAGTAATCTTTAAATGGAATTTTTTGAAACAAAATTACTAAAGGATATCTTACTGTCTAATGCAGTTTGGTTTAGGTATATACATGATGTTCTTTGTGTTTGGCCAACAAATGAAAATTTACAAATATTTCTCCCCTTACTTAACAATTTAGTACCTTCCATCAAATTTACTGTAGAAAAAGAAAATAATGATATGTTACCATTTTTAGATTGCATGATTCATAGGCAAGGAAACAAGTTTAAGTTTAGCATATACAGAAAACCCACCAATGTATGCTCATACAGCCATTATTACTCATCTCAACATGACTGCGTTAAATTATCATTTCAATCTATGTTCCTTAGGGCATTACGTATTTGCAGTCCAGAGTTTATTGATGATGAATTTGAGAAGATATGTTCTATTGGATCTAAGTCAAAGTACCCTAGATCTTTCATTGACAAATCCCTTTAAGTTAGCAAAGAAATCATTTTATAGAGTTTAGCCCCAACCTCCCATTGACATCAAGAATCTTTTAGTTCTCCCATTTAATAATAATTTCACTTTACTTCCCATGTTGCTTAAATCCTTTCATGTAAATGTTGCCTTTAGCAACAATAATATTATAAAGAATATCTTAATCAGGAATTTACCAGAAAATTCTCTTGGATGCATCTATAAGGTATCTTGTGGAAATTGTGATAAATTTTATGTTGGTCAGATTGGTAAGGATCTTTCTGTTAGACTTCAGCAACATAAATATAGTATAAGAACGGAACAAGAATCAAATGCCTTGTTTAATCACGTTAAAATCTATGATCATTGTATTGACTGGATTTAATGCCATCTCGGTTATTAACTCTATTACCAAGAGAAACATTATTGAATCTTCTATTATTAAATAGACAAAGAATTATAATCTTAATATTAGTGATGGTCTAAACAAATTAGACTAACTTTATTGTTGATAAAATTTGTAAAATGATAAGTTTATGAACGCTCGCTGTATGTTTTGGACAATCACATGTTTACCAAAGGGCGTCCCAGCTTCTTCTCTTCGATGTATATCAACTGACTTATATTTCTCTCTTGTGTCTCCCCTGATGATGTGATTATTACACGAAAGTGCCCTTGGGAACTTAACGTGTTTCATTTTCCCCGTGGACTCATAGGAATATATATATATATATTTTTTTTTTTTTTTTTGCTTTGTCGCTGTCTCCCGCGTTTGCGAGGTAGCGCAAGGAAACAGACGAAAGATATGGCCCAACCCACCCACATACACATGTATATACATACGTCCACACACGCAAATATACATACCTACACAGCTTTCCATGGTTTACCCCAGACGCTTCACATGCCCTGATTCAATCCACTGACAGCACGTCAACCCCGGTATACCACATCGATCCAATTCACTCTATTCCTTGCCCTCCTTTCACCCTCCTGCATGTTCAGGCCCCGATCAAACAAAATCTTTTTCACTCCATCTTTCCACCTCCAATTTGGTCTCCCACTTCTCCTCGTTCCCTCCACCTCCGACACATATATCCTCTTAGTCAATCTTTCCTCACTCATTCTCTCCATGTGCCCAAACCATTTCAAAACACCCTCTTCTGCTCTCTCAACCACGCTCTTTTTATTTCCACACATCTCTCTTACCCTTACATTACTTACTCGATCAAAACACCTCACACCACACATTGTCCTCAAACATCTCATTTCCAGCACATCCATCCTCCTGCGCACAACTCTATCCATAGCCCACGCCTCGCAACCATACAACATTGTTGGAACCACTATTCCTTCAAACATACCCATTTTTGCTTTCCGAGATAATGTTCTCGACTTTCACACATTCTTCAAAGCTCCCAGGATTTTCGCCCCCTCCCCCACCCTATGATCCACTTCCGCTTCCATGGTTCCATCTGCTGCCAGATCCACTCCCAGATATCTAAAACACTTTACTTCCTCCAGTTTTGCTCCATTCAAACTTACCTCCCAATTGACTTGACCCTCAACCCTAATGTACTTAATAACCTTGCTCTTATTCACATTTACTCTTAACTTTCTTCTTTCACACACTTTACCAAACTCAGTCACCAGCTTCTGCAGTTTCTCACATGAATCAGCCACCAGCGCTGTATCATCAGCGAACAACAACTGACTCACTTCCCAAGCTCTCTCATCCCCAACAGACTTCATACTTGCCCCTCTTTCCAAAACACTTGCATTCACCTCCCTAACAACCCCATCCATAAACAAATTAAACAACCATGGAGACATCACACACCCCTGCCGCAAACCTACATTCACTGAGAACCAATCACTTTCCTCTCTTCCTACACGTACACATGCCTTACATCCTCGATAAAAACTTTTCACTGCTTCTAACAACTTGCCTCCCAAACCATATATTCTTAATACCTTCCACAGAGCATCTCTATCAACTCTATATGAATAAGAGTAAGATTATTAGGTACAGTAGGGTTGAGGGTCAAGTCAATTGGGAGGTAAGTTTGAATGGAGAAAAACTGGAGGAAGTGAAGTGTTTTAGATATCTGGGAGTGGATTTGGCAGCGGATGGAACCATGGAAGCGGAAGTGAATCATAGGGTGGGGGAGGGGGCAAAAATTCTGGATGCGTTGAAGAATGTGTGGAAATTGAGAACATTATCTGAGAGAGCAAAAATGGGTATGTTTGAAGGAATAGTGGTTCCAACAATGCTGTATGGTTGCGAGGCGTGGGCTATGGATAGAGTTGTGCGCAGGAGGGTGGAAGTGCTGGAAATGAGATGTTTGAGGACAATGTGTGGTGTGAGGTGGTTTGATCGAGTAAGTAATGTAAGGGTTAGAGAGATATGTGGAAATAAAAAGAGCATGGTTGAGAGAGCAGAAGAGGGTGTTTTGAAATGGTTTGGGCACATGGAGAGAATGAGTGAGGAAAGACTGACCAAGAGGATATATGTGTGGGAGGTGGAGGGAACGAGACCAAATTGGAGGTGGAAAGATGGAGTGAAAAAGATTTTGAGTGATCGGGTCCTGAACATGCAGTAAGGTGAAAGGAGGGCAAGGAATAGAGTGAATTGGATCGATGTGGTATACCGGGGTTGACGTGCTGTCAGTGGATTGAATCAGGGCTTGTGAAGCGTCTGGGGTAAACCATGGAAAGTTGTGTGGGGCCTGGATGTGGAAAGGGAGCTGTGGTTTCGGGCATTATTGCATGACAGCTAGAGACTGACTGTGAACGAGTGGAGCCTTTGTTGTCTTTTCCTAGAGCTACCTTGCATACATGAGGGGGGAGGGGGATGGTATTCCATGTGTGGCAAGGTGGCATTGGGAATGAATAAAGGCAGACAGTGTGAATTGTGTGCATGGGTATATATGTATGTGTCTGTGTGTGTATATATATATGTGTACATTGAGATGTTTCTTCTTTCACACACTTTACCAAACTCAGTCACCAGCTTCTGCAGTTTCTCACGTGAATCAGCCACCAGCGCTGTATCATCAGCGAACAACAACTGACTCACTTCCCAAGCTCTCTTATCCCCAACAGACTTCATACTTGCCCCTCTTTCCAAAACTCTTGCATTCACCTCCCTAACAACCACATCCATAAACAAATTAAACAACCATGGAGACATCACGCACCCATGCCGCAAACCTACATTCACTGAGAACCAATCACTTTCCTCTCTTCCTACACGTACACATGCCTTACATCCTCGATAAAAACTTTTCACTGCTTCTAACAACTTGCCTCCCACACCATATATTCTTAATACCTTCCACAGAGCATCTCTATCAACTCTATCATATGCCTTCTCCAGATCCATAAATGCTACATACAAATCCATTTGCTTTTCTAAGTATTTCTCACATACATTCTTCTACACATCCTCTACCACTTCTGAAACTACACTGCTCTTCCCCAATCTGATGCTCTGTACATGCCTTCACCCTCTCAATCAATACCCTCCCATATAATTTACCAGGAATACTCAACAAACTTATACCTCTGTAATTTGAGCACTCACTCTTATCCCCTTTGCCTTTGTACAATGGCACTATGCACGCATTCCGCCAAGCCTCAGGCACCTCACCATGAGTCATACATACATTAAATAACCTTACCAACCAGTCAATAATACAGTCACACCCTTTTTTAATAAATTCCACTGCAATACCATCCAAACCTGCTGCCTTGCCGGCTTTCATCTTCCGCAAAGCTTTTACTACCTCTTCTCTGTTTACCAAATCATTTTCCCTAACCCTCTCACTTTGCACACCACCTCGACCAAAACACCCTATATCTGCCACTCTATCATCAAATACATTCAACAAACCTTCAAAATACTCACTCCATCTCCTTCTCACATCACCACTACTTGTTATCACCTCCCCATTTGCGCCCTTCACTGAAGTTCCCATTTGCTCCCTTGTCTTACGCATTTTATTTACCTCCTTCCAGAACATCTTTTTATTCCCCCTAAAATTTAATGATACTCTCTCACCCCAACTCTCATTTGCCCTCTTTTTCACCTCTTGCACCTTTCTCTTGACCTCCTGTCTTTCTTTTATACATCTCCCACTCAATTGCATTTTTTCCCTGCAAAAATCGTCCAAATGCCTCTCTCTTCTCTTTCACTAATAATCTTACTTCTTCATCCCACCACTCACTACCCTTTCTAATCAACCCACCTCCCACTCTTCTCATGCCACAAGCATCTTTTGTGCAATCCATCACTGATTCCCTAAATACATCCCATTCCTCCCCCACTCCCCTTACTTCCATTGTTCTCACCTTTTTCCATTCTGTACTCAGTCTCTCCTGGTGCTTCCTCACACAAGTCTCCTTCCCAAGCTCACTCTCACCACCCTCTTCACCCCAACATTCTCAGTGAATGTAGGTCTGCGGCAGGGGTGTGTGATGTCTCCATGGTTGTTTAATTTGTTTATGGATGGGGTTGTTAGGGAGGTGAATGCAAGAGTTTTGGAAAGAGGGGCAAATATGAAGTCTGTTGGGGATGAGAGAGCTTGGGAAGTGAGTCAGTTGTTGTTCGCTGGTGATACAGCACTGGTGGCTGATTCATGTGAGAAACTGCAGAAGCTGGTGACTGAGTTTGGTAAAGTTTGTGAAAGAAGAAAGTTAAGAGTAAATGTGAATAAGAGCAAGGTTATTAGGTACAGTAGGGTTGAGGGTCAAGTCAATTGGGAGGTAAGTTTGAATGGAGCAAAACTGGAGGAAGTAAAGTGTTTTAGATATCTGGGAGTGGATCTGGCAGCAGATGGAACCATGGAAGCGGAAGTGGATCATAGGGTGGGGGAGGGGGCGAAAATTCTGGGAGCCTTGAAGAATGTGTAGAAGTCGAGAACATTATCTCGGAAAGCAAAAATGGGTATGTTTGAAGGAATAGTGGTTCCAACAATGTTGTATGGTTGCGAGGCGTGGGCTATGGATGGAGTTGTGCGCAGGAGGATGGATGTGCTGGAAATGAGATGTTTGAGGACAATGTGTGGTGTGAGGTGGTTTGATCGAGTAAGTAACGTAAGGGTAAGAGAGATGTGTGGAAATAAAAGGAGTGTGGTTGAGAGAGCAGAAGAGGGTGTTTTGAAATGGTTTGGGCACATGGAGAGAATGAGTGAGGAAAGATTGACCAAGAGGATATATGTGTCGGTGGAGGGAACGAGGAGAAGTGGGAGACCAAATTGGAGGTGGAAAGATGGAGTGAAAAAGATTTTGTGTGATCGGGGCCTGAACATGCAGGAGGGTGAAAGGAGGGCAAGGAATAGAGTGAATTGGATCGATGTAGTATACCGGGGTTGACGTGCTCTCAGTGGATTGAATCAGGGCATGTGAAGCGTGTGGGGTAAACCATGGAAAGTTCTGTGGTGCCTGGATGTGGAAACGGAGCTGTGGTTTCAGTGCATTATTACATGACAGCTAGAGACTGAGTGTGAACGAGTGGAGCCTTTGTTGTCTTTTCCTAGAGCTACCTTGCATACATGAGGGGGGAGGGGGATGGTATTCCATGTGTGGCAAGGTGGCATTGGGAATGAATAAAGGCAGACAGTGTGAATTGTGTGCATGGGTATATATGTATGTGTCTGTGTGTGTATATATATATGTGTACATTGAGATGTTTCTTCTTTCACACACTTTACCAAACTCAGTCACCAGCTTCTGCAGTTTCTCACGTGAATCAGCCACCAGCGCTGTATCATCAGCGAACAACAACTGACTCACTTCCCAAGCTCTCTTATCCCCAACAGACTTCATACTTGCCCCTCTTTCCAAAACTCTTGCATTCACCTCCCTAACAACCACATCCATAAACAAATTAAACAACCATGGAGACATCACGCACCCATGCCGCAAACCTACATTCACTGAGAACCAATCACTTTCCTCTCTTCCTACACGTACACATGCCTTACATCCTCGATAAAAACTTTTCACTGCTTCTAACAACTTGCCTCCCACACCATATATTCTTAATACCTTCCACAGAGCATCTCTATCAACTCTATCATATGCCTTCTCCAGATCCATAAATGCTACATACAAATCCATTTGCTTTTCTAAGTATTTCTCACATACATTCTTCTACACATCCTCTACCACTTCTGAAACTACACTGCTCTTCCCCAATCTGATGCTCTGTACATGCCTTCACCCTCTCAATCAATACCCTCCCATATAATTTACCAGGAATACTCAACAAACTTATACCTCTGTAATTTGAGCACTCACTCTTATCCCCTTTGCCTTTGTACAATGGCACTATGCACGCATTCCGCCAAGCCTCAGGCACCTCACCATGAGTCATACATACATTAAAAACCTTACCAACCAGTCAATAATACAGTCACACCCTTTTTTAATAAATTCCACTGCAATACCATCCAAACCTGCTGCCTTGCCGGCTTTCATCTTCCGCAAAGCTTTTACTACCTCTTCTCTGTTTACCAAATCATTTTCCCTAACCCTGTCACTTTGCACACCACCTCGACCAAAACACCCTATATCTGCCACTCTATCATCAAATACATTCAACAAACCTTCAAAATACTCACTCCATCTCCTTCTCACATCACCACTACTTGTTATCACCTCCCCATTTGCGCCCTTCACTGAAGTTCCCATTTGCTCCCTTGTCTTACGCATTTTATTTACCTCCTTCCAGAACATCTTTTTATTCCCCCTAAAATTTAATGATACTCTCTCACCCCAACTCTCATTTGCCCTCTTTTTCACCTCTTGCACCTTTCTCTTGACCTCCTGTCTTTCTTTTATACATCTCCCACTCAATTGCATTTTTTCCCTGCAAAAATCGTCCAAATGCCTCTCTCTTCTCTTTCACTAATAATCTTACTTCTTCATCCCACCACTCACTACCCTTTCTAATCAACCCACCTCCCACTCTTCTCATGCCACAAGCATCTTTTGTGCAATCCATCACTGATTCCCTAAATACATCCCATTCCTCCCCCACTCCCCTTACTTCCATTGTTCTCACCTTTTTCCATTCTGTACTCAGTCTCTCCTGGTGCTTCCTCACACAAGTCTCCTTCCCAAGCTCACTCTCACCACCCTCTTCACCCCAACATTCTCAGTGAATGTAGGTCTGCGGCAGGGGTGTGTGATGTCTCCATGGTTGTTTAATTTGTTTATGGATGGGGTTGTTAGGGAGGTGAATGCAAGAGTTTTGGAAAGAGGGGCAAATATGAAGTCTGTTGGGGATGAGAGAGCTTGGGAAGTGAGTCAGTTGTTGTTCGCTGGTGATACAGCACTGGTGGCTGATTCATGTGAGAAACTGCAGAAGCTGGTGACTGAGTTTGGTAAAGTTTGTGAAAGAAGAAAGTTAAGAGTAAATGTGAATAAGAGCAAGGTTATTAGGTACAGTAGGGTTGAGGGTCAAGTCAATTGGGAGGTAAGTTTGAATGGAGCAAAACTGGAGGAAGTAAAGTGTTTTAGATATCTGGGAGTGGATCTGGCAGCAGATGGAACCATGGAAGCGGAAGTGGATCATAGGGTGGGGGAGGGGGCGAAAATTCTGGGAGCCTTGAAGAATGTGTAGAAGTCGAGAACATTATCTCGGAAAGCAAAAATGGGTATGTTTGAAGGAATAGTGGTTCCAACAATGTTGTATGGTTGCGAGGCGTGGGCTATGGATGGAGTTGTGCGCAGGAGGATGGATGTGCTGGAAATGAGATGTTTGAGGACAATGTGTGGTGTGAGGTGGTTTGATCGAGTAAGTAACGTAAGGGTAAGAGAGATGTGTGGAAATAAAAGGAGTGTGGTTGAGAGAGCAGAAGAGGGTGTTTTGAAATGGTTTGGGCACATGGAGAGAATGAGTGAGGAAAGATTGACCAAGAGGATATATGTGTCGGTGGAGGGAACGAGGAGAAGTGGGAGACCAAATTGGAGGTGGAAAGATGGAGTGAAAAAGATTTTGTGTGATCGGGGCCTGAACATGCAGGAGGGTGAAAGGAGGGCAAGGAATAGAGTGAATTGGATCGATGTGGTATACCGGGGTTGACGTGCTCTCAGTGGATTGAATCAGGGCATGTGAAGCGTGTGGGGTAAACCATGGAAAGTTCTGAGGTGCCTGGATGTGGAAACGGAGCTGTGGTTTCAGTGCATTATTACATGACAGCTAGAGACTGAGTGTGAACTAATGTGGCCTTTGTTGTCTTTTCCTAGCACTACCTCCCGCACATTTGGGGGGAGGGGGTTATTTCATGTGTGGCGGGGTGGCGATGGGAATGATTAAGGGCAGACAGTATGAATTATGAACATGAGTATATATGTATACATCTGTGTGTGTATATATATGCATACGTTGAGATGTATAGGTATTTATATTTGCGTGTGTGGACGTGTATGTATATACATGTGTATGTGGGTGGATTGGGTCATTTCTTTCATCTGTTTCCTTGCACTACCTCACTAACGCGGGAGACAGTGACAAAGCAAAATAAAAAATAAAAAAATAAATATATATATATATATATATATATATAGTATATATATCTTTTCTTTTTCTTTGAAACTATTCGCCATTTCCCGCATTAGCAAGGTAGCGTTAAGAACAGAGGACTGGGCCTTTGAGGGAATATCCTCACCTGGCCCCCTTCTCGGTTCCTTCTTTTGGAAAAAAAAAAAAAAAAAAAAAAAAACGAGAGGGGAGGATTTCCAGCCCCCCGCTCCCTCCCCTTTTAGTCGCCTTCTACGACACGCAGGGAATACGTGGGAAGTATTCTTTCTCCCCTATCCCCAGGGATATATATATATATATATATATATATATATATATATATATATATATATATATATATATATATATATTTTTTTTTTTCTTTTTTTCATTATACTTTGTCGCTGTCTCCCGCATTAGCGAGGTAGCGCAAGGAAACAGACAAAAGAATGGCCCAACCCACCCACATACACATGTATATACTTACACATCCAGACATGCACATATACATACCTATACATCTCAATGTATACATATATATACACACACAGACATATACATATATACACATGTACATAATTCATACTGTCTGCCCTTATTCATTCCCGTCGCCACCCCGCCACACACGAAATTGCACCCCCCTCCCCCTGCATGCGTGTGAGCATGCAATACGAAAAGACAACAAAGCCCACATTCGTTCACACTCAGTCTCTAGCTGTCATGTGTAATGAACCGAAGCCACAGCTCCCTTTCTACATCCAGGTCCCACAAAACTTTCCATGGTTTACCCCAGACATTTCACATGCCCTGGTTCAATCCAGTGACAGTATGTCGACCCCAGTATACCACATCATTCCAATTCACTCTATTCCTTGCACATCTTTCACCCTCCTGTATGTTCAGGCCCCGATCGCTCAAAATCTTTTTCACTCCATCCTTCCACCTCCAATTTGGTCTCCCACTTCTCATTCCCCCTACCTCTGACACATATATCCTCTTTGTCAATCTTTTCTCACTCATTCTCTCCATGTAACCAAACCATTTCAATACACCCTCTTCTGCTCTCTCAACCACACTCTTTTTATTACCACAGATCTCTCTTATGCTTTCATTACTCACTCAATCACACCAATTCACACCACATATTGTCCTCAAACATTTCATTTCCAATACATCCACCTTCCTCTGCACAACTCTATGTATAGCTCATGCCTCGCAACCATATAACATTGTTGGAACCACTATTCCATCAAACATACCCATTTTTGCTCTCCGAGACAAAGTTCTTCCCTTCCACACATTCTTCAATGCTCTCAGAATCTTCTCCCCCTCCCTCACCCTGTGACTCACTTCTGCTTCCATGGTACCCATCCGCTGCCAAATCCACTCCCAGATATCTAAAACACTTCACTTTCTCCAGTTTTTCTCCATTCAAATTTACCTCCCAATTTACTTGTCCCTCATCCCTACTGAAGCTAATAACCTTGTTCTTATTCACATTTACTCTCAGCTTTCTTCTTTCACATACTTTACCAAACTCAACTTCTGCAGTTTCTCACTTGAATCAGCTACCAGTGCTATATCATCAGTAAACAGCAATTTACTCACTTCCCAAGCCCTCTCATCCACAACTGACTGCATACTTACCCCTCTCTCCAAAACTCTTGCATTCACCTCCCTAACAACCCCACCATAAACAAATTAAACAACCATGAAGACATTACGCACCCCTGCCACAAACCGACATTCACTGGGACCCAATCACTTTCCTCTCTTCCTACTCATACACATGCCTTACATCCTTGATAAAAGCTTTTCACTGTTTCTAGCAACTTAACTCCCACATCATACACTCTTAATACCTTCCACAAAGCATCTATATCAACTCTATCATAGGCCTTCTCCACATCCATAAATGCTACATACAAATCCATCTGTTTTTGTAAGTTTTTTCATACATTCTTCACAGAAAATACCTGATCCACACATCCTCTACCACTTCTGAAACCACACTGCTCTTCCCCAATCAGATGCTCTGCACATACCTTTACCCTCTCAATCAATACCCTCCCATATAATTTCCCAGGAATACTTCACAAATTTATACCTCTGTAATCTGAACATTCACCTTTATCACCTTTGCCTTTGTACAATGGCACTATGCATGCATTCCGACAGTCCTCAGGCACTTCACCATGATCATACTTACACTGAATATCCTTACCAACCAGTCAACAACAGAGTCACTGCCCTTTTTAATAAATTCCACTGCAATACCATCCAAACCCGCTGCCTTACCAGCTTTCATCTTCCGCAAAGCTTTCACTACTCTTCTCTGCTTACCAAACCATTCTCCCTGACCCTCTCATTTCGTGCACCACCTCGACCAAAACACCCTATATCTGCCACTCTTTCATCATACACGTTCAACAAACTTTCAAAATACTCACTCATCTCCTTCTCACTTCACCACTACTTGTTATTACCTCCCCATCAGCCCCCTTCACCGATGTCCCTATTTGTTTTCTTGTCTAACGCACTTTATTTACCTCCTTCCAAAACATCTTTTTATTCTCCCTAAAATTTAATGATATTTTCTCACCCCAACTCTCATTTGCCCTCTTTTTCACCTCTTGCACATTTCTCTTGACCTCCTGCCTCTTTCTTTTATACATCTCCCAGTCATTCACACGAATTCCCAGAAAAAATCATCCAAACCCCTCTCTCTTCTCTTTCACTAACACTCTTACTTCTTCATCCCACCACTCACTATCCTTTTTAATCTGCCCACCTCCCACATTTCTCATGCCACAGGCATCTTTTGCACAAGCCATCACTGCTTCCCTAATTATATCCTATTCCTCCCCCACTCCCCTTACGTCATTTTCTTTCACCTTTTTCCATTCTGCATGCAATCTCTTCTATATATATTCTACTGTTAAGCTCCTAGGTAACTAGGATCTAAAAGGCAGAGTAAAAAGTAAAATCTGTGATCAATGATACAGTGTAACTTACCATCTTCAGATCGCCTTGTTTAGCAGCTTTTATTATTCCATCAGAATTCTTCTCGAGAAGGTGGCTGAGGAAAAAGGATATGAAAAAGTCATAAAAGCATTAAAATGACATGATTTGTTTTCAAATTTTTTTGTCTTCCACAAAACATCATTAATACTATTAGCTATCCCCACTGTCAATAAAACCAAGAGGTCTTATCTTACATTTTACATTCTATACACACACACACACACAAACACACACACATACACACACACACACACACACACACACACACACACACACACACACACATATCAAAATTGCAATATGACTTTCAGGTCTGCTAATTGCAAACTAAGAAATACAAAATTGTGATTGAGAATGTACAGAAAAAGCAGCCAAGTTGGTCAGAGAATTAAGAGAGCTTAGCTATGATGAAAGATCGAAGGCTACATAGCTGTTCACCTTAAATAGGAGAGAAGAAAGAGGATGACCTTATAAAAGCATTCAAGTTCCTAAATGAATTGGTTGTTGTTGACAATAATTAGGTCTTTACAAGGCACAGTATCAGTTTAGCAGAGGCAATGATCAGAAGCTGAGTAAGAGGATGATGAAGTAGAATGTGAAAAAATACTAGTTTAGTGTACAGGTAGTGCACTGTTGGAATGGTCTAACTAAGGAGCCTGTCAATGATGGCAACTAAAAGTATTCTTGATAATGTAAAAAGTATGAGATGGGGCCCCACAAGTGTTAAGCTCTCTCCCTGCAGTATACAAATAATAAAATTCCAAAAAAAAATTATGCACACACAGTAGCAGCAGGCCAGAGAAGTCCAAGCAGTGCTCCTTGCTTCTTTTAGATTTTAAAGGGCCCACAGCTCATGAAGTCTATAACCTACACATGAACCAAATTGTGGGAGTTTCATGGGACTTGGGAGTTGAAGTCTCCCATGTTCAAACTAAGAGCCTGTAATCTACCTATGAAGGCTGTGTAATGTTTGTGTCAATAGCTAATCACAATTCTAGATCACAAGGATGAAGATTAGGACTTCTACATAAGAGAGCAAAGAAAAGCAGTGATATAGGCCCCTGTGGTTCAAATTCATGCCTCATGTGGGTGGACAATAATTTCTCAGGGACACCCAACTCAGGTTGTCTATAGTAATGTGGTAAAAGATTTAAATTCTTCTCATGACTGTAGCTATCTTGTGCTAGTAAACTTCATTACCATTGCTAATAACGGTATCAGTTAAAGACCTTTAAAGCTGCTTGTACCAATAGTAAGAAAAAATCAGGACTTAAAGAATGCAGAGTAATTAAACAGGATAGGTAAGACAAACTTGTTAACAAACGCTAAATATGCCAAACACTCTACAAAAGTTTTTTGATCAATATGGACTACAGTCTGGTTTGGATTCACAAAAGGGAACTTACTGAGACCAGTCAGTCTTAATAAGATCTAGAAGAAAGGAGACCTAGCAGAGAACAAATGTTTCAAAATGTTATGACAAATTCTTAAAAGGCAAGATCAGAAGTTAACACAACCAGAGAAGTTAGAGAATCTAAGGAAGCAATTCAACGATCATGAAGGGTATCATAAAAAAAAGAGAGGAACTTAGGGATCTGAAAAAAATAGTCACTGGGTATAAACAAAAATTCAGTTTTGTGACAGGGATTCAGGAGGTACATAAGCACACGAAAGAAGGTCAGTTCAATAAGTACCAGCCCTTTCCACATTTCCCTCTCTGATATACCTGCTTCATTTTCTTTTCACTATACCATCATTCATAGTCTCTAGTAAATTCTCCTCTGTTGAACACCATCAGTCTAGTTCCTCTCCTAATATCTTACTTCTCTCTGAGACCCAACTATAATCTCCACTCACAATTCCAGTTCAAAGGTGATGTCTGTGCTTATTCCAACATCAGTACACCTGTTGCATGCCTTGAGTATCCTGAGTCCTCAAGCTTTGATGTTATCTGGTTCAAAGTCTGTTTCCCAACTACCACACTTTTTCTTTGTTTTGCTTTTTGCTCTCCTTATTCTACAAATTTTACATCTTATTTCAATAATCTCAACTTCTGCCATGCGACTGTGGCAACTAAGTACGGCCTTGGTTTCTCTATGTGGATGACATGGTGCCAATGCTGTGGTGGTTCAGATTGAGGTGCACACCTTCCTCCATCTTTTCTCCTCCAATGCTTTACCAAATTTATGAGTTAACTATTACAGTTTTATACTACTACCATGTAAAGTATATTAGCTCACATTTTTTGTATCTATCCTTTACTTTTACTAATATTTTCTGATTTTATAAAGGAAAACTAAAAATTTTAATGATGTTTACCCTTCATAATCCTTCCTCCACCACTTCCCCATGGGATCTATGCATTATACCAAGGACATATATGTCAGCTTACTTTTTTCTAAGAAGATTTACTTACATTTACATTTTTCTTTCACTTTATTATGGGAAAATAAAGAATCTAAACGATGCAAACCCTCTAAAACCATCCAGCATTTTCCCACCACTCCCTAGGGGTCTATGCATCAACTTCACCATTATACAGATAATTCAACAAGCTTCCTACACATGGCATCACTTCTGCTACATGATGGTTATTGAGATATAATTCAAAACTATGGTTCAACAGTATGAAGAGACTTCATCAGGCCTCTACACCATATATCTGGTAGGGCTTAAGAATGTGTGGAAGGTGAGAACGTTATCTTGGAGAGCAAAAATGGGTATGTTTGAAGGAATAGTGGTTCCAACAATGTTATACGGTTGTGAGGCATGGTCTATAGATCGGGTTGAGTGGAGAAGGGTGGATGTGATGGAAATGAAATGTTTGAGAACAATATGTGGTGTGAGGTGGTTTGATCGAGTAAGTAATGAAAGGGTAAGAGAGATGTGTGGTAATAAAAAGAGTATGGTTGAGAGAGCAGAAAAGGGTGTGTTGAAATGGTTAGGTCAAATGAAGAGAGTGAGTGAGGAAAGATTGACAAAGAGGATATATGTGTCAGAGGTGGAGGGAATGAGGAGAAGCAGGAGAACAAATTGTAGGTGGAAGGATGGAGTGGAAAAGATTATGGGCAATCAGGGCCTGAACATACAGGAGGGTGAAAGGCATGCAAGAAATAGAGTGAACTGGAATGATGTGGTACACCGAGGTCGACATGCTGTCAATAGATTGAACCAGGGCATGTGAAACATCTGGGGTAAACCATGCAAAGTTTTGTGGGGCCTATACCTATACATTGAAATGTATAGGTATGTATATGTGCGAGGGTGGGCATTTATGTATATACATATGTATGTGGGTGGGTTGGGCCATTCTTTCGTCTGTTTCCTTGCGCTACCTCGCTGATGCTGGAGAGTAAATGTGAATAAGAGCAAGGTTATCAGGTACAGTAGAGTTGAGGAACAAGTCAATTGGGAGGTAAGTTTGAATGGAGAAAAATTGTTGGAAGTGAAGTGTTTTAAATACCTGGGAGTGGATTTGGCAGTGGATGGAACCATGGAAGCAGAAGTGAGTCACAGGGTGGGGGAGGGGGCCAAAGTTCTGGGAGCGTTGAAAAATGTGTGGAAGGTGAGAACATTATCTCGGAAAGCAAAAATGGGTATGTTTGAGGAATGGTAGTTTCAACAGTGTTGTGTGGTTGCGGGGCATGGGCTGTATATGGAGTTGTGCGGAGGAGGTTGGATCTGTTGGAGGTGAGATTTATGGGGACAGTGTGTGGTGTGGGGTGGTTCGGTCGAGTGAGTGGTGAAGGGGTGGTAGAGGTGTGTGGTGATAGAGGGAGTGTGGTTGAGTAAGTAGAGGAGGGTGTGTTGGGGTGGTTTGGTCACATGGGGAGGGTGAGTGGGGGGGATTGACGGGGAGGATGTGTGTGTCAAAGGCGGAGTGAGCGGGGAGGGGTGGGAGACCAGACTGGGGGTGGAAGGATGGAATGAGGGGAGTTCTGAGTGATCGGGGCCTGGAAATGCAAGAGGGTTGGAGGCACATGGGGAGTGGAGTGAATTGGAGCAGTGGTGTGCCAGGGTCGACGTCAATGGATTGAGCCGGAACATGTAAAGCGTCTGGGGTGGGCCATGGAAGGTTTTGTGGGGCCTGGATGTGGAGGGGGAGCTGTGGTTTTGGTGCGTTATACGTGGCAGCTGGAGACTGAGTGTGGGCGTGTGTGGCCTTTGTTGTCTTTTCCTAGCAGTACCTCACGCACGTGCAGGGGGGAGGGGTTGTCATTCCATGTGTGGCTGGGTGGCACCGGGAATCAGAGAAGGCAGCAAGTATAAATTATGTACATGTGTGTATATGTATGTGTCTGTGTGTGTATATATATGTATGCGTTGAAATGTATAGGTATGTATATATATGTGTGTGTAGACGTGTATGTATATACGTGTGTGTGGGTGGGTTGGGGAATTCTTTCGTCTCTTTCCTTGCCCTACCTCACTAATGCAGGAGACAGCGACGAAGTATAATAATGATTACAATATTTCTTTTTTCATACTATTTGCCATTTCCCGCATTAGCGAGGTAGCGCTAAGAACAGAGGACTGAGCCTTTGAGGGAATATTCTCACTTGGCCCCCTTCTCTGCTCCCCTTTTGTAAGGAAGGCAAGAACATTATCTTGGAAAGCAAAAATGGGTACGTTTGAAGGAATAGTGGTTCCAACAATGTTATATGGTTGCAAGGCATGGGCTATAGATAGTATTGTGTGGAGGAGGGTGGATGTGTTGGAAATGAGATGTTTGAGGACAATATGTGGTGTGAGGTGGTTTGATCAAGTAGTTAATGAAAGGGTAAGAGAGATGTGTGGGAGTAAAAATAGTGTGGTTGAGAGAGCAGAAGAGGGTGTACTGAAATGGTCTGGTCACATGGAGAGAAGGAGTGAGGAAAGATTGACAAAGAGGATATATGTGTCAGAGATGGAGGGAACAAGGAGAAGTGGGAGACCAAATTGGAGGTGGAAGGATGGAGTGAAAACGATTTTGGGCAATCGGGACTTGAACATGCAGGAAGGTGAAAGGCATACAAGGAATAGAGTGAACTGGAACGAAGTGGTATACTGGGTTCGATGTGCTGTCAATGGAGCCTATCTCTTGGACATTTTTTTCTTTCATAAAACCTTCTAAACTTCTGTATGCTATCCATATTTACCATGTCCTCATTCAGTTTATATCACTGATTCACCACTTATACAGTAAAATTACTTCATCTTTATTTCAAAACAAATGGTTACTTATGTAATAGTATTCTGCTAATTATAATGTATACCATAAAATACAACTGAAGAAAATTTTAAAATAACACAATATCAGTGTTCCAAAGACATGAGTGTTTCTACAAAGAATCATAAGACTAGTTTAGAAACAAAACAGAAAATCACATTAAAGATGCATTTCTCAGTAATATTAATGCATTGTGTATTTCAAAATATACACTAATATATATCAAATTACATACTTTACTAGGATAAAATCAACTGCACGTGAACAATCTATCACAGAAATATCTATCATACATCAGAACAAAAGTATGCACCTAATGTACACCAGTAATGCACCCTGAAAATGCCTGGTATTCAGTGGTTCGATACTTCACATTCTTATATAATTGTACATACTAATTACCCTTCCCTCCATTTTTCTAGAACAGCCAAACCCCTTTATTTCACAGTATAAGCCCAGCAAAAAAGCAAGAATTCTTAACATGCCACCACATTCATCACATCAGCAAACAACAAGCAAAAGTTTCCCCCAAGGTGGTAGTAAAGGCCTCTCGTCAATGACAGCTATCCTCACTCGTTATTTCCTACTCTATTACTGTGATAGGTGGACATGTGGTCTCCTCCAATATTTTCAACTACATACAAAGTTTACCAGTTCTCAACAATGCTTCCAGATGCCTGAGCATCCTTGAAGAGCTAGCTCTACTTCCCCAAGTACCTGGGAGGTTTGCAAGATTTTTCAACATATGGATTAGTGAGTTGGCCATCAGCTGAGCCAAAGATATGAGATGCATTGTCT
>NC_092238.1:131308-296308 GCF_036320965.1 Panulirus ornatus
AATGTTCTCGACTTCCACACATTCTTCAAGGCTCCCAGGATTTTCGCCCCCTCCCCCACCCTATGATCCACTTCCGTTTCCATGGTTCCATCCGCTGCCAGATCCACTCCCAGATGTCTAAAACACTTTACTTCCTCCAGTTTTTCTCCATTCAAACTTACCTCCCAATTGACTTGACCCTCAACCCTACTGTACCTAATAACCTTGCTCTTATTCACATTTACTCTTAACTTTCTTCTTTCGCACACTTTACCAAACTCAGTCACCAGCTTCTGCAGTTTCTCACATGAATCAGCCACCTGCGCTGTATCATCAGCGAACAACAACTGACTCACTTCCCAAGCTCTCTCATCCCCAACAGACTTCATACTTGCCCCTCTTTCCAAAACTCTTGCATTCACCTCCCTAACAACCCCATCCATAAACAAATTAAACAACCATGGAGACATCACACACCCCTGCCGCAAACCTACATTCAATGAGAACCAATCACTTTCCTCTCTTCCTACACATACACATGCCTTACATCCTCGATAAAAACTTTTCACTGCTTCTAACAACTTGCCTCCCACACCATATATTCTTAATACCTTCCACAGAGCATCTCTATCAACTCTATCATATGCCTTCTCCAGATCCATAAATGCTACATACAAATCCAATTGCTTTTCTAAGTATTTCTCAGATACATTCTTCAAAGCAAACACCTGATCCACACATCCTCTACCACTTCTGAAACCACACTGCTCTTCCCCAATCTGATGCTCTGTACATGCCTTCACTCTCTCAATCAATACCCTCCCATATAATTTACCAGGAATACTCAACAAACTTATACCTCTGTAATTTGAGCACTCACTCTTATCCCCTTTGCCTTTGTACAATGGCACTATGCACGCATTCCACCAATCCTCAGGCACCTCACCATGAGTCATACATACATTAAATAACCTTACCAACCAGTCAATAATACAGTCATCCCCTTTTTTAATAAATTCCACTGCAATACCATCCAAACCTGCTGCCTTGCCGGCTTTCATCTTCCGCAAAGCTTTTACTACCTCTTCTCTGTTTACCAAATCATTTTCCCTAACCCTCTCACTTTACACACCACCTCGACCAAAACACCCTATATCTGCCACTCTATCATCAAACACATTCAACAAACCTTCAAAATAATCACTCCATCTCCTTCTTACATCACCACTACTTATTATCACCTCCCCATTTGCGCCCTTCACTGAAGTTCCCATTTGCTCCCTTGTCTTACGCACTTTATTTACCTCCTTCCAGAACATCTTTTTATTCTCCCTAAAATTTAATGATACTCTCTCACCCCAACCCTCATTATAACTCTCATATATATATATATTATATTCATTTATTTATTTATTTTGCTTTGTCGCTCTCTCCCGCGTTTGCGAGGTAGCACAAAGAAACAGACGAAAGAAATGGCCCAACCAACTCCCATACACATGTATATACATACACGTCCACACACGCAAATATACATACCTATACATCTCAATGTACACATATATATACACACAGAGACACATACATATATACCCATGCACACAATTCACACTGTCTGCTTTTATTCATTCCCATCGCCACGTCGCCACACATGGAATACCATCCCCCTCCCCCCTCATGTGTGCGAGGTAGAGCTAGGAAAAGACAACAAAGGCCCCATTCATTCACACTCAGTCTCTAGCTGTCATGCAATAATGCCCCAAACCACAGCTCCCTTTCCACATCCAGGCCCCACACAACTTTCCATGGTTTACCACAGACGCTTCACATGCCCTGATTCAATCCACTGACAGCACGTCAACCCGGTATACCACATCGATCCAATTCACTCTATTCCTTGCCAGCCTTTCACCCTCCTGCATGTTCAGGCCCTGATCACTCAAAATCTTTTTCACTCCATCTTTCCACCTCCAATTTGGTCTCCCACTTCTCCTCATTCCCTCCACCTCCGACCCATTTATCCTCTTGGTCAATCTTTCCTCACTAATTCTCTCCATGTGCCCAAACCATTTCAAAACACCCTCTTCTGCTCTCTCAACCACGCTCTTTTTATTTCCACACATCTCTCTTACCCATACATTACTTACTCGATCAAACCACCTCACACCACACATTGTCCTCAAACATTTCATTTCCAGCACATCCACCCTCCTGCGCACAACTCTATCCATAGCCCACGCCTCGCAACCATACAACATTGTTGGAACCACTATTCCTTCAAACATACCCATTTTTGCCTTCCGAGATAATGTTCTCGACTTACACACATTCTTCAAGGCTCCCAGGATTTTCGCCCCCTCCCCCACCCTATGATTCACTTTCGCTTCCATGGTTCCATCCGCTGCCAGATCCACTCCCAGATATCTAAAACACTTCACTTCCTCCAGTTTTTCTCCATTCAAACTTACCTCCCAATTCACTTCACCCTCAACCCTACTGTACCTAATAACTATGCTCTTATTCACATTTACTCTTTACTTTCTTCTTTCACACACTTTACCAAACTCAGTCACCAGCTTCTGCAGTTTCTCACATGAATCAGCCACCAGCGCTGTATCATCAGCGAACAACAACTGACTCACTTCCCAAGTTCTCTCATCCAAAACAGACTTCATACTTGCCCCTCTTTCCAAAACTCTTGCATTCATCTCCCTAACAACCCCATCCATAAACAAAAACAACCATGGAGACATCACACAACCCTGCCGCAAACCTACATTCACTGAGAACCAATCACTTTCCTCTCTTCCTAGACGTACACATGCCTTACATCCTCGATAAAAACTTTTCACTGCTTCTAACAACTTGACTCCCATGCCATATATTCTTAATACCTTCCACAGAGCATCTCTATCAACTCTATCATATGCCTTCTCCAGATCCATAAATGCTACATACAAATCCATTTGCTTTTCTAAGTATTTCTCACATACATTCTTCAAAGCAAACACATGATCCACACATCCTCTACCACTTCTGAAACCACACTGCTCTTACCCAATCTGATGCTCTGTACATGCCTTCACCCTCTCAATCAATACCCTCCCATATAATTTACCAGGAATACTCAACAAACTTATACCTCTGTAATTTGAGCACTCACTCTTATCCCCTTTGCCTTTGTACAATGGCACTATGCACGCATTCCACCAATCCTCAGGCACCTCACCATGAGTCATACATACATTAAATAACCTTACCAACCAGTCAATAATACAGTCATCCCCTTTTTTAATAAATTCCACTGCAGTACCATCCAAACCTGCTGCCTTGCCGGCTTTCATCTTCCGCAAAGCTTTTACTACCTCTTCTCTGTTTACCAAATCATTTTCCCTAACCCTCTCACTTTACACACCACCTCGACCAAAACACCCTATATCTGCCACTCTATCATCAAACACATTCAACAAACCTTCAAAATACTCACTCCATCTCCTTCTTACATCACCACTACTTATTATCACCTCCCCATTTGCGCCCTTCACTGAAGTTCCCATTTGCTCCCTTGTCTTACGCACTTTATTTACCTCCTTCCAGAACATCTTTTTATTCTCCCTAAAATTTAATGATACTCTCTCACCCCAACCCTCATTATAACTCTCATATATATATATATTATATTCATTTATTTATTTATTTTGCTTTGTCGCTCTCTCCCGCGTTTGCGAGGTAGCACAAAGAAACAGACGAAAGAAATGGCCCAACCAACTCCCATACACATGTATATACATACACGTCCACACACGCAAATATACATACCTATACATCTCAATGTACACATATATATACACACAGAGACACATACATATATACCCATGCACACAATTCACACTGTCTGCTTTTATTCATTCCCATCGCCACGTCGCCACACATGGAATACCATCCCCCTCCCCCCTCATGTGTGCGAGGTAGAGCTAGGAAAAGACAACAAAGGCCCCATTCATTCACACTCAGTCTCTAGCTGTCATGCAATAATGCCCCAAACCACAGCTCCCTTTCCACATCCAGGCCCCACACAACTTTCCATGGTTTACCACAGACGCTTCACATGCCCTGATTCAATCCACTGACAGCACGTCAACCCGGTATACCACATCGATCCAATTCACTCTATTCCTTGCCAGCCTTTCACCCTCCTGCATGTTCAGGCCCTGATCACTCAAAATCTTTTTCACTCCATCTTTCCACCTCCAATTTGGTCTCCCACTTCTCCTCATTCCCTCCACCTCCGACCCATTTATCCTCTTGGTCAATCTTTCCTCACTAATTCTCTCCATGTGCCCAAACCATTTCAAAACACCCTCTTCTGCTCTCTCAACCACGCTCTTTTTATTTCCACACATCTCTCTTACCCATACATTACTTACTCGATCAAACCACCTCACACCACACATTGTCCTCAAACATTTCATTTCCAGCACATCCACCCTCCTGCGCACAACTCTATCCATAGCCCACGCCTCGCAACCATACAACATTGTTGGAACCACTATTCCTTCAAACATACCCATTTTTGCCTTCCGAGATAATGTTCTCGACTTACACACATTCTTCAAGGCTCCCAGGATTTTCGCCCCCTCCCCCACCCTATGATTCACTTTCGCTTCCATGGTTCCATCCGCTGCCAGATCCACTCCCAGATATCTAAAACACTTCACTTCCTCCAGTTTTTCTCCATTCAAACTTACCTCCCAATTCACTTCACCCTCAACCCTACTGTACCTAATAACTATGCTCTTATTCACATTTACTCTTTACTTTCTTCTTTCACACACTTTACCAAACTCAGTCACCAGCTTCTGCAGTTTCTCACATGAATCAGCCACCAGCGCTGTATCATCAGCGAACAACAACTGACTCACTTCCCAAGTTCTCTCATCCAAAACAGACTTCATACTTGCCCCTCTTTCCAAAACTCTTGCATTCATCTCCCTAACAACCCCATCCATAAACAAAAACAACCATGGAGACATCACACAACCCTGCCGCAAACCTACATTCACTGAGAACCAATCACTTTCCTCTCTTCCTAGACGTACACATGCCTTACATCCTCGATAAAAACTTTTCACTGCTTCTAACAACTTGACTCCCATGCCATATATTCTTAATACCTTCCACAGAGCATCTCTATCAACTCTATCATATGCCTTCTCCAGATCCATAAATGCTACATACAAATCCATTTGCTTTTCTAAGTATTTCTCATATACATTCTTCAAAGCAAACACATGATCCACACATCCTCTACCACTTCTGAAACCACACTGCTCTTACCCAATCTGATGCTCTGTACATGCCTTCACCCTCTCAATCAATACCCTCACATATAATTTACCAGGAATACTCAACAAACTTATACCTCTGTAATTTGAGCACTCACTCTTATCCCCTATGCCTTTGTACAATGGCACTATGCACGCATTCCGCCAATCCTCAGGCACCTCACCATGAGTCATACATACATTAAATAACCTTACCAACCAGTCAATAATACAGTCACCCCCTTTTTTAATAAATTCCACTGCAATACCATCCAAACCTGCTGCCTTGCTGGCTTTCATCTTCCGCAAAGCTTATTTCTTACATTTTTCATATGTATATATATATGTGTGTGTATGTGTGTGTATGTGTGTGTATGTGTGTGTATGTGTGTGTGTATGTATATATATATATATTATCCCTGGGGATAGGGGTGAAAGAATACTTCCCACGCAATCCTCACGTGTCATAGAAGGCGACTAGAGGGGACGGGAGCGGGGAGCCAGAAATCCTTCTCCTCCTTGTATTTTTAAATTTCTAAAAAATGGGAAACAGAAGGAGTCACGCGGGGAGTGCTCATCCTCCTCATAGACTCAGATTGGGGTGTCTAAATGTGTGTGGATGTAACCAAGATGTGAAAAAAGGAGAGATAGGTAGTATGTTTGAGGAAAGGAACCTGGATGTTTTGGCTCTGAGTGAAACGAAGCTCAAGGGTAAAGGGGAAGAGTGGTTTGGGAATGTCTTGGGAGTAAAGTCAAGGGTTAGTGAGAGGAAAAGAGCAAGGGAAGGAGTAGCAGTATTCCTGAAACAGGAGTTGTGGGAGTATGTGATAGAATGTAAGAAAGTATATTCTAGATTAATATGGGTAAAACTGAAAGTTGATGGAGAGATGGGTGATTATTCGTGCATATGCACCTGGGCATGAGAAGAAAGATCATGAGAGGCAAGTGTTTTGGGAGCAGCTGAATGAGTGTGTTAGTGGTTTTGATGCACGCGACCGGGTTATAGTGATGGGTGATTTGAATGCAAAGGTGAGTAATGTGGCAGTTGAGGGAATAATTGGTATACATGGGGTGTTCAGTGTTGTAAATGGAAATGGTGAAGAGCTTGTAGATTTATGTGCTGAAAAAGGACTGGTGATTGGGAATACCTGGTTTAAAAAGCGAGATATACATAAGTATACGTATGTAAGTAGGAGAGATGGCCAGAGAGCGTTATTGGATTACATGTTAATTGACAGGCACGCGAAAGAGAGACTTTTGGATGTAAATGTGCTGAGAGGTGCACCTGGAGGGATGTCTGATCATTATCTTGTGGAGGCTAAGGTGAAGATTTGTATGGGTTTTCAGAAAAGAAGAGTGAATGTTGGGGTGAAGAGGGTGGTGAGAGTAAGCGAGCTTGGGAAGGAGACTTGTGTGAGGAAGTACCGGGAGAGACTGAGTACAGAATGGAAAAAGGTGAGAACAATGGAAGTAAGGGGAGTGGGGGAGGAATGGGATGTATTTAGGGAATCAGTGATGGATTGCGCAAAAGACGCTTGTGGCATGAGAAGCGTGGGAGGTGGGTTGATTAGAAAGGATGGTGAGTGGTGGGATGAAGAAGTAAGATTATTAGTGAAAAAGAGAGGAATCTGGACGATTTTTGCAGGGAAAAAATGCAATTGAGTGGGAGATGTATAAAAGAAAGAGACAGGAGGTCAAGAGAAAGGTGCAAGAGGTGAAAAAGAGGGCAAATGAGAGTTGAGGTGAGAGAGTATCATTAAATTTTAGGGAGAATAAAAAGATGTTGTGGAAGGAGGTAAATAAAGTGCGTAAGACAAGGGAGCAAATGGGAACTTCAGTGAAGGGCACTAATGGGGAGGTGATAACAAGAAGTGGTGATGTGAGAAGGAGATGGAGTGAGTATTTTGAAGGTTTGTTGAATGTGTTTGATGACAGAGTGGCAGATATAGGGTGTCTTGGTCGAGGTAGTGTGCAAAGTGAGAGGGTTAGGAAAAATGATTTGGTAAACAGAGAAGAGGTAGTAAAAGCTTTGCGGAAGATGAAAACCGGCAAGGCAGCAGGTTTGGATGGTACTGCAGTGGAATTTATTAAAAAAGGGGGTGACTGTATTGTTGACTGGTTGGTAAGGTTATTTAATGTATGTATGACTCATGGTGAGGTGCCTGAGGATTGGTGGAATGCGTGCATAGTGCCATTGTACAAAGGCAAAGGGGATAAGAGTGAGTGCTCAAATTACACAGGTATAAGTTTGTTGAGTATTCCTGGTAAATTGTATGGGAGGGTATTGATTGAGAGGGTGAAGGCATGTACAGAGCATCAGATTGGAGAAGAGCAGTGTGGTTTCAGAAGTGGTAGAGGATGTGTGGATCAGGTGTTTGCTTTGAAGAATGTATGTGAGAAATACTTAGAAAAGCAAATGGATTTGTATGTAGCATTTATGGATCTGGAGAAGGCATATGATAGAGTTGATAGAGATGCTCTGTGGAAGGTATTAAGAATATATGGCGTGGGAGGCAAGTTGTTAGAAGCAGTGAAAAGTTTTTATCGAGGATGTAAGGCATGTGTACGTGTAGGAAGAGAGGAAAGTGATTGGTTCTCAGTGAATGTAGGTTTGCGGCAGGGGTGTGTGATGTCTCCATGGTTGTTTAATTTGTTTATGGATGGGTTGTTAGGGAGGTGAATGCAAGAGTTTTGGAAAGAGGGGCAAGTATGAAGTCTGTTGTGGATGAGAGAGCTTGGGAAGTGAGTCAGTTGTTGTTCGCTGATGATACAGCGCTGGTGGCTGATTCATGTGAGAAACTGCAGAAGCTGGTGACTGAGTTTGGTAAAGTGTGTGAAAGAAGAAAGTTAAGAGTAAATGTGAATAAGAGCAAGGTTATTAGGTACAGTAGGGTTGAGGGTCAAGTCAATTGGGAGGTAAGTTTGAATGGAGAAAAACTGGAGGAAGTAAAGTGTTTTAGATATCTGGGAGTGGATCTGGCAGCGGATGGAACCATGGAAGCGGAAGTGAATCATAGGGTGGGGGAGGGGGCAAAAATCCTGGGAGCATTGAAGAATGTGTGGAAGTCGAGAACATTATCTCGGAAAGCAAAAATGGGTATGTTTGAAGGAATAGTGGTTCCAACAATGTTGTATGGTTGCGAGGCGTGGGCTATGGATAGAGTTGTGCGCAGGAGGGTGGATGTGCTGGAAATGAAGTGTTTGAGGACAATGTGTGGTGTGAGGTGGTTTGATCGAGTAAGTAATGTATGGGTAAGAGAGATGTGTGGAAATAAAAAGAGCGTGGTTGAGAGAGCAGAAGAGGGTGTTTTGAAATGGTTTGGGCACATAGAGAGAATTAGTGAGGAAAGATTGACCAAGAGGATAAATGGGTCGGAGGTGGAGGGAATGAGGAGAAGTGGGAGACCAAATTGGAGGTGGAAAGATGGAGTGAAAAAGATTTTGAGTGATCGGGGCCTGAACATGCAGGAGGGTGAAAGACGGGCAAGGAATAGAGTGAATTGGATCGATGTGGTATACCGGGGTTGACGTGCTGTCAGTGGATTGAATCAGGGCATGTGAAGCGTCTGGGGTAAACCATGGAAAGCTGTGTAGGTATGCATATTTGCATGTGTGGACGTGTATGTATATACATGTGTATGGGGGTGGGTTGGGCCATTTCTTTCGTCTGTTTCCTTGCGCTACCTCGCAAATGCGGGAGACAGCGACACAGCAAAAAAAAAATATATATATATATATATATATATATATATATATATATATATATATATATATATATATATATACATATATATATATTTTTTTTTTTTTTTTTTTTTTGCTGTCTCCCGCGTTTGCGAGGTAGCGCAAGGAAACAGACGAAAGAAATGGCCCAACCCACCCCCATACACATGTATATACATACACGTCCACACATGCAAATATACATACTATTCGCCATTTCCCGCATTAGCGAGGAAGAGTTAAAAACAGAGGACTGGACCTTTGAGGGAATATCCTCACCTGGCCCCCCTCTCTATTCCTTCTTTTGGAAAATTAAAAAAAAAAAAACGAGAGGGGAGGTTTTCCAACCCCCCGCTGGCATATATATATATATATATATCATCCCTGGGGATAGGGGACAAAGAATACTTCCCACATATTCCCTGTGTATCACAGAAGGTGACTAAAAGGGGAGTGAGCAGGGGGCTGAAAATCCTCCCCTCTTGTTATTAATTTTCCAGGAGAAGGAACAGAGAAGGGGGCCAAGTGAGGAATTCCCTCATAGGCTCAGTCCTCTGTTCTTAACGCTACCTCGCTAATGCGGAAAATGGCGGATAATGTGAAAAAAAAAATATATATATATATATATATATATATATATATTTTTTTTTTTTTTTTTTATACTTTGTCGCTGTCTCCCGCGTTTGCGAGGTAGCGCAAGGAAACAGACGAAAGAAATGGCCCAACCCCCCCCCCATACACATGTACATACACACATCCACACACGCAAATATACATACCTACACAGCTTTCCATGGTTTACCCCAGACGCTTCACATGCCTTGATTCAATCCACTGACAGCACGTCAACCCCTGTATACCACATCGCTCCAATTCACTCTATTCCTTGCCCTCCTTTCACCCTCCTGCATGTTCAGGCCCCGATCACACAAAATCTTTTTCACTCCATCTTTCCACCTCCAATTTGGTCTCCCTCTTCTCCTCGTTCCCTCCACCTCCGACACATATATCCTCTTGGTCAATCTTTCCTCACTCATTCTCTCCATGTGCCCAAACCATTTCAAAACACCCTCTTCTGCTCTCTCAACCACGCTCTTTTTATTTCCACACATCTCTCTTACCCTTACGTTACTTACTCGATCAAACCACCTCACACCACACATTGTCCTCAAACATCTCATTTCCAGCACATCCATCCTCCATATATATATATATATATATATATATATATATATATATATATATATATATTTTGTCATGCATATTCGCCATTTCCTGCATTAGTGAGGTAGCATTTAGAACAAAGGACTGAGCCTAAGGGGCAAAATCTTCACTTGGCCCCCTTCTCTGTTCCTTCTTTTGGAAAAGTTAAAACTGAAAAACCAAAAGAAAAGTCTGTGCATCTTTTCTTATGTCTTTACATCTTTGTGTCATATCTATCTATCTATCTATATTTCTAAAGCCTATTTCCTGTGGGAACTCCCTTGACAGGATAGCCATGGCAAAAGAGTCTCCATAACTGGTGAACTCCAGTGCTACTCTTAACCTTTAATGCCTTACACTTAATAGGCCACTGGAAGAGGGCAACTCTAGCACAATGTTTTCAGTCCTCTATCCAATGTTCATAACAACTACAACTACCTAAGGTGTCTACCCCATTTTTCAGTCTACTACTTTTACCTAATGCTCCTAGCTGATGTTCCTACCTACTACTTCTACCTAATGTTTTTACCTATGCTCCTTTCTAATGCACCTACCTACAACTTCTATTTATTGCTACTATCATTCTGCCAAAACGTAGTGCTAGCACATAGCACTCACTGCAAAAAAAAAAATCTAGAGTCAAGAAGAATGAGTTGTGTGAGTTAAGTGATGTCAAGTGTTATGTGTGACAAAGAGATATTGTATGTTTGTGGACAGAATGCCAGCAGTCCACTTGTGGATGAGGCAGAAAGAAAAGACAGCTACCTGAGTCAAAGGAGTGCAACTTGACAAGCACTGAAGTGCTAGCTCATATTATATCATATCATGCCTAAGTAAATCTGGTGTGCTTGTCTGATGATAGGGTATATATAGTGTCTGTTGGTATGAACATATGTATGAAAAATATTCTGCACTGTACATATATCAACAAGAATGACACAAAAAGATATACCTGGGAGGGATGTATTCTGGACCAAAGACACGTTCATGCAAGCTGAATGATGGTGATGAGTCACGTCACATGAAGTCCACAAGAATCCAAGGGGGGAAAAAAAGAAAATGACAAATAGGCACACAAAATTACAGTTCTACTTGAAAATATAAGTTTTTTCCAATTCTTATGGAGCAATAATTCATATTACACATTCCAAAAAGTTCTATTACAAAAAAATGTGTATACATGTATAAATATACACATATATGGCAAGGCAGCTTTATGTCAAGTTCAAGTCTTTTTTCAAGATATCAAATGCTATGGAAGCGTTGAGCAGAGCACTGTATATGCTGCAAAATTATAAGCCACGAAAAATATTTTAATCATCATGCCCATTAATGTAGTAATAAAGTATGTACCTGTTTCCATGTAGTGTTCCCACCTCGGACTATTGCTTGAGCAATACCAGAGTAAGTGGACATGCTAGAACTATACTATATAAACTTGTGCACATTCCTGTGAGTGTGAAAGTGGATGTATATCAAGCTGTCAGATTTCTTGATGTTTTAGTTCATGAACCTTGGGATGTTTACCAGTGGTGGCTTAGGCTTAAGTCACACAAACAAACAAACAGCCAGTTTGTTAAAGCTGCAGAAAATATCACTTATGGACTAACAATGTAATGTTTGCTTCAGTTGTAATAATGTACATCAATGAAAGTCATTTTGGCTTCAGAAGATGATGCTTTCTGGCTATCAGTGTTTGTCCATAAGGATAAGAGCTGCAAGTATTCAAACCAGTGCTCAGCAAAAGATCAAAATAGCTAAAGAATATAAAGAAGCCAGCCAAAAACTTAAATGGTGAAATAAACTGTCATTCACTTTATAACTAAAGAAGTTATCAAGAAAATAGTATCTCCTATAATATATCTATCTTGTAATTTACTTTACGATGTTCCCATATTCTGCATTAATCCTATGGCAGGTAGAAGCTGCAAAGGTCCTTATGAGCAGTGGTAAAGAATAGCATCATCATCAGTACCAATCGAACCAACACCAACATCAGCAACAGCAGCAGTATCAGCAGCACCCACACCAGCCACAGCCTCGCCAGACCTCGTGCCCCAAGCAGCTAATATGTCTACATATGGCTGGCCACATGGAGGAAGCTGACAAGGTTGTTACAGTCAAACAATAATCACACAACAAATTTATAACCTTGTACTTACTTTAAAGTATAGAAAATCTTAATATATCAAATAAAAAATTAACATTATCTGCAATAGTAAAAATGGTTTCAAGCTTGATATCTGTGGATCTTTAACATCTCATCTAAACTTGTTTTTATTATCAAATGAAAGTCCATTGCTTTTTTTTTAATGCTACCCTATGGTATCCATCTCCTTTCTGATAGGTTGACAGTCAGGTGCCTCCAAGTGGGTCAGCAAGGTGAGCTGTTTACCTGGGAACCCGGGCCTCCACGACCTCCTCCTCCCCGGTGTCAGAGGAGTCTTGGCTGGTGGTGAGAGCAGGGGTAGGGTTTCGCTGCTCCGCATCAGTGCCGCCCACGCCAGAGTCACTGTCGCTTACCATGGCCATCCTCTCACTATGGTCAATGTCGTTGTCCACGCTGCGAGACCCAGTCATAACCAGGAATACCACAGTTACCAGTCCACCACACTTTACCAGGGTCTTACAATTACTGGAGTACCACAGTTACCAAAGCAAGTTACAACAGCATCATGATTGTTGGGTTTCTATAATTTTCTTGGTACTGCTGTTCTATCAAAACACCAATGTTGTAGATAAATTTCTTGATAAAACCTGTCATTATGCCTGAATGACTGCCTTATAGCAAAGCATCTACAATCACCTGACATCCATAAATTACCATTTACCAACATTACCATGACAGACATCAGGTAGTTTAACAGAAGAGGTAACTGGAAATGTCAGTGATGTCAGATGTCAAAGTTTAAGTAATAAATCATTTAAAAGAGGTAGTAAGATGAATATACATTACCAAGTTAACCACAGATACCAACAATACCATGGCTACTGCAGCTGGAATGCTCAGGTCACTTTGGTACCCTCTGTACGGTCTACCCTTGGAGTAGAATTCGATTAAGTCAAATTGTAACTATTACACTTGGTAACTAATCACACTCTCAAGGATGAAATAATGGGTGTTGAGTTCTACTGAAGTGCAGCTCCCATCCAAGTGGAGTACTGAAATATTTTGGACAGAGGTGGAGGAATACTCTTAAGATCTATCTATCAATCTATCTATCTAACTACCTATATATCTATCTGTCAAGTGAATAATGAGGACCTCCTAGAGTAAAGGCAATAAAGATCACCTAACAGTTTCAACTCTACAAAATGGGCAACTTCTTCAATGAATACTTAAAATATGAAGAAAGAAGGCACAAAAAGGTTTTGGATAAAACTGTAGATGAGTTTATTAAAAAGTATAAACCAATCAATAGTATGAATGCACCAGAACACAACTAGGGATGGATTTAATGTTAAGACAATACTGCAGTTACAAATGTACATTCTTCTAAGCATTGCAGGAGTAAAATCACATCCACTAAAATACTGTGAAAATATTCATGGAAAAGGCATGCAAACTATTTCATCTAACAAGCTAATACTCACCTCATGAGAACAAATCATTGATCAAAGTGTACCTGTTTCTCAGCAAACTGGAAAACTGGGAACTGGAAACCATTGTGGTTTTGTGTCTAACCCAGCACTATTGTCTTTAAAGAATGAAAATATTAAAAATATGTCAAAAAATAGGCTACAGTGGAGTAACTTAGACCAATGGCAAATCTTTTATTATAACACTGCCACATTCAAAGCTAATAGATATGTAATACAACAGAAAGTATTCATGTGGGTTCTCAAGTTGGTGTCTATTGTGAAACACTAATTCATTACCAAGTTATGTAATTTAGTATTTATTTATTTATTTATTTTGCTTTGTCGCAGTCTCCCGCGTTAGCGAGGTAGCGCAAGGAAACAGACGAAAGAATGGCCCAACCCGCCCACATACACATGTATATACATACACGTCCACACACACAAATATACATACCCATACATCTCAATGTACACATATATATACAAACACAGACATATACATATATACACATGTACACAATTCATACTGTCTGCCTTTATTTGTTCCCATCGCCACCTTGCCACACATGGAATAACAACCCTCTCCCCCCCCTCACATGTGCGAGGTAGCACTAGGAAAAGACAACAAAGGCCCCATTCATTCACACTCAGTCTCTAGCTGTCATGTAATAATGCACCGAAACCACAGCTCCCTTTAAACATCCAGGCCCCACACAACTTTCCATGGTTTACCCCAGACGCTTCACATGCAATGGTTCAATCCATTGACAGCACGTCGACCCCGGTATACCACATCGTTCCAATTCACTCTATTCCTTGCCCGCCTTTCCCCCTCCTGCATGTTCAGGCCCCGATCACTCAAAATCTTTTTCACTCCATCTTTCCAACTCCAATTTGGTCTCCCACTTCTCCTCGTTCCCTCCACCTTTGACACATATATCCTCTTGGTCAATCTTTCCTCACTCATTCTCTCCATGTGACCAAACCATTTCAAAACACCCTCTTCTGCTCTCTCAACCACACTCTTTTTATTTCCACACATCTCTCTTACCCTTACACTACTTACTCGATCAAACCACCTCACACCACATATTGTCCTCAAACATCTCATTTCCATTTTCATGTAATTTAGTAAAGATACAAAAAGATCCTGACAACAAAATGTATCAAAGTGATTAAAATAGCAAATGCAAATCAATTTATTTTACTTTATGCATTGCTGAAAGTCAGTCCTATGTAGATATCTGATATTCAGAGCATCTCTTACATGTACAATCAGTGCCAAACTTCCTTTAAAAGCAATATTGACTCTCATGGAACGATGATTATGCATGAAGTGGGTATCAACAAAATGAATAATAATTATCATTGTAGTATAATTCAGTACCAATGTGTCTGTATGTATTTGGAAGTAATCATGTAGGTATGTACTACTCTAATGACTGTAGCTGTATTCAAATAAAGCACCTGTGCCCCTTGAACTTGTAACCCATACATTTTTTCTGACTCATGATCCCTGGCTACCCCTTACTTCACCCAGAGTGTTAGAAGATTGAAGATAAGGAATTACAATGATTCTTTATCTCCCCCTGGATTTGATGATGCTGAGATATGTGATAAACACATAATACTATTTCATAAGATGTTACATATACCATAATGTACTTATGTTTCAATGCAGTTACATAAAGATATAACAATGGCAAATAGCAACCTGGATATGAGGAATGTGCCACAGCAATCCAGAGGAATGGCTACAGAGGGGAAAGTGTAACATCAGTAACAATATCACGAAGGAGCTTGTGAGTACGGCTTGTCTAGGCTCTCCTTTTAACTGCCATCTACCACACCTCATGCTCCTCCACTCAAGCCTACCTTTTCTGTTGCCAGCAACCAGCTTTGGACCCTAGATCCTCTAGCCACCCCTCCACCCCATTGGTCAGTACCATGAATATGGAAAAATACCTCTGTAAAAAGCTCAAGCCCTTTTCTGTTATGGTGGAACCACAGTCAGTAGCTACATGATAGGAAGAGTGGGTTCAGCACATGGAATATCTAATGGAGAAAATTAAAATACACATGGATAATTTGATGCAAAAAAAAAAAATGAATAAATTCTCTCAAATCTACCCAAAAGTCGTTCCAGTATGATTATACATGAGCCTCAAGGAAGGTGCTAAACATTTTACAGGGTATGAAGCATGCACAGGATGGAATGAATTAGGAAAATGTGGTATACAGGGGATTATGCACTGTCAATGGACTAAACATGAGATTATAAAGTAGCTGGGGGAAAATATTGATATGTCTTTGGGGGCCTGTTTGTGATGGGAGGGGAGTCTGGTTTTAGTGCATTACACAAGACATCTAGAAAATGGATGTGAGTGAATAAAGCTATTCTTTGTCTGTGCCTGCCACTACCTTGATGATGCAGGTAATGGCAAACATATATAAATAAATACATAAATATATAAATGAATAAACCATGGAAAGTTTTGTGGGACCTGGATGTGGAAAGGGAGCTGTGGTTTCGGTCCATTACATATGACAGATAGAGACTGTATGTGAACGAATGTGGCCTTTGTTATCTTTTCCTAGCACTACCTCGCGTGAGCACGAGAGAGGACGGTGCCATTTCATGTGTGGCGGGGTAGCGACGAGAATGGATGAAGGCAACATGTATGAATATGTTATTTTATTTTTTTATTTTGCTTTGTCGCTGTCTCCCGCGTTTGCGAGGTAGCGCAAGGAAACAGACGAAAGAAATGGCCCAACCCACCCCCACACACAATGTATATACACACACACCCACACACGCAAACATACACACCTATACATCTCAATGTACACATATATATACACACACAGACACATACATATATACCCATGCACACAATTCACACTGTCTGCCTTTATTCATTCCCATCGCCACCTCGCCACACATGGAATACCATCCTCCTCCCCCTCATGTGTGCGAGGTAGCGCTAGGAAAAGATTTCAAAGGCCCCATTCGTTCACACTCAGTCTCCAGCTGTCATGCAATAATGCCCAAAACCAGAGCTCCTTTTCCACATCCAGGCCCCACACAACTTTCCATGGTTTACCCCAGACGCTTCACATGCCCTGATTCAATCCACTGACAGCACGTCAACCCCGGTATACCACATCGATCCAATTCACTCTATTCCTTGCCCTCCTTTCACCCTCCTGCATGTTCAGGCCCCGATCACTCAAAATCTTTTTCACTCCTTCTTTCCACCTCCAATTTGGTCTCCCACTTCTCCTCGTTCCCTCCACCTCCGACACATATATCCTCTTGGTCAATCTTTCCTCGCTCATTCTCTCCATGTGCCCAAACCATTTCAAAACACCCTCTTCTGCTCTCTCAACCACGCTCTTTTTATTTCCACTCATCTCTCTTACCCTTACATTGCTTACTTGATCAAACCACCTCACACCACACATTGTCCTCAAACATCTCATTTCCAGCACATCCACCCTCATGCGCACAACTCTATCCATAGCACATGGCTCGCAACCATACAACATTGTTGGAACCACTATTCCTTCAAACATACCGATTTTTGCTTTCCGAGATTATGTTCTCGACTTCCACACATTCTTCAAGGCTCCCAGGATTTTCGCCCCCTCCCCCACCCTATGATTCACTTCCGCTTCCATGGTTCCATCCGCTGCCAGATCCACTCCCAAATATCTAAAACACTTTACTTCCTCCAGTTTTTCTCCATTCAAACTTACCTCCCAATTGACTTCACCCTCAACCCTACTGTACCTAATAACCTTGCTCTTATTCACATTTACTCTTAACTTTCTTCTTTCACACACTTTACCAAACTCAGTCACCAGCTTCTGCAGTTTCTTACATGAATCAGCCACCAGCGCTATATCATCAGCGAACAACAACTGACTCACTTCCCAAGCTCTCTCATCCACAACAGACTTCATACTTGCCCCTCTTTCCAAAACTCTTGCATTCACCTCCCTAACAACCCCATCCATAAACAAATTAAACAACCATGGAGACATCACACACCCCTGCCTCAAACCTACATTCACTGAGAACTAATCACTTTCCTCTCTTCCTACACGTACACATGCCTTACATCCTCGATAAAAACTTTTCACTGCTTCTAACAACTTGCCTCCCACACCATATATTCTTAATACCTTCCACAGAGCATCTCTATCAACTCTATCATATGCCTTCTCCAGAACCATAAATGCTACATACAAATCCATTTGCTTTTCTAAGTATTTTTCACATACATTCTTCAAAGCAAACACCTGATCCACACATCCTCTACCACTTCTGAAACCACACTGCTCTTCCCCAATCTGATGCTCTGTACATGCCTTCACCCTCTCAATCAATACCCTCCCATATAATTTACCAGGAATACTCAACAAACTTATACCTCTGTAATTTGAGCACTCATTCTTATCCCCTTTGCCTTTGTACAATGGCACTATGCACGCATTCCGCCAATCCTCAGGCACCTCACCATGAGTCATACATACATTAAATACCCTTACCAACCAGTCAACAATACAGTCACCCACTTTTTAATAAAAATAAATAATATAAATGAATTTAATATATATAATGATTTTATATATATATATATATTTTTTTTTCTGCTTTGTCGCTGTCTCCTGCGTTTGAGGTAGCGCAAGGAAACAGACGAAAGAAATGGCCCAACCCACCCCCATACACATGTATATACATACGTCCACACACGCAAATATACATACCTACACAGCTTTCCATGGTTTACCCCAGACGCTTCACATGCCCTGATTCAACCCACTGACAGCACGTCAACCCCGGTATACCACATCGATCCAATTCACTCTATTCCTTGCCCTCCTTTCACCCTCCTGCATGTTCAGGCCCCGATCACACAAAATCTTTTTCACTCCATCTTTCCACCTCCAATTTGGTCTCCCACTTCTCCTCGTTCCCTCCACCTCCGACACATATATCCTCTTGGACACTCTTTCCTCACTCATTCTCTCCATGTGCCCAAACCATTTCAAAACACCCTCTTCTGCTCTCTCAACCACGCTCTTTTTATTTCCACACATCTCTTTTACCCTTACGTTACTTACTCGATCAAACCACCTCACACCACACATTGTCCTCAAACGTCTCATTTCCAGCACATCCATCCTCCTGCGCACAACTCTATCCATAGCCCACGCCTCGCAACCATACAACATTGTTGGAACCACTATTCCTTCAAACATACCCATTTTTGCTTTCCGAGATAATGTTCTCGACTTCCACACATTCTTCAAGGCTCCCAGGATATATATATATATATATATATATATATATATATATATAAAAGTTTGTTGAGTATTCCTGGTAAATTATATGGGAGGGTATCGATTGAGAGGGTGAAGGCATGTACAGAGCATCAGATTGGGGAATAGGTGTGGTTTCAGAAGTGGTAGAGGATGTGTGGATCAGGTGTTTCCTTTGAAGAATGTATGTGAAAAATACTTAGAAAAGCAAACGGATTTGTATGTAGCATTTATGGATCTAGAGAAGGCATATGATAGAGTTGATAGAGATGCTCTGTGGAAGGTATTAAGAATATATGGTGTGGGAGGCAAGTTGTTAGAAGCAGTGAAAAGATTTTGTCGAGACTGTTAGGCATGTGTACATGTAGGAAGAGAGGAAAGGGACTGGTTCTCAGTGAATGTAGGTTTGCGGCAGGGGTGTGTGATGTCTCCAGGGTTGTTTAATTTGTTTATGGATGGGGTTGTTAGGGAGGTGAATGCAAGAGTTTTGGAAAGAGGGGCAAGTATGCAGTTTGTTGTGGGTGAGAGAGCTTGGGAAGTGAGTCAGTTGTTGTTCGCTGATGATACAGCGCTGGTGGCTGATTCAGGTGAGAAACTGCAGAAGCTGGTGACTGAGTTTGGTAAAGTGTGTGAAAGAAGAAAGTTGAGAGTAAATGTGAATAAGAGCAAGGTTATTAGGTGCAGTAGGGTTGAGGGTCAAGTCAATTGGGAGGTATGTTTGAATGGAGAAAAACTGGAGGAAGTAAAGTGTTTTAGATATCTGGGAGTGGATTTGGCAGCGGATGGAACCATGGAAGCGGAAGTGAATCATAGGGTGGGGGAGGGGGCGAAAATTCTGGGAGCCTTGAAGAATGTTTGGAAGTCGAGAACATTATCTCGGAAAGCAAAAATGAGTACGTTTGAAGGAATAGTGGCTCCAACGATGTTGTATGGTTGCAAGGTGTGGGCTATGGATAGAGTTTTGCGCTGGAGGATGGATGTGCTGGAAATAAGATGTTTGAGGACAATATGTGGTGTGAGGTGGTTTGATCGGGTAAGTAATAATAGGGCAAGAGAGATGTGTGGAAATAAAAAGTGTGGTTGAGAGAGCAGAAGAGGGTTTTTGAAATTGTTTGGTCACATGGAGAGAATGAGTGAGGAAAGATTGACTAAGAGGATATATGTGTTAGAGGTGGAGGGAACGAGGAGAAGTGGGAGACCAAATTGGAGGTGGAAAGATGGAGGGAAAAAGATTTTGAGTGATCGGGGCCTGAACATGCAGGAGGGTGAAAGACGTGCAAGGAATAGAGTGAATTGGAACGATGTGGTATACCGGGGTCGACGTGCTGTCAATGGATTCAACCAGGGCATGTGAAGCGGCTGTGGTAAACTATGGAAAGTTCTGTGTGGCCTGGATGTGGAAAGGGAGCTGTGGTTTCGGTGCATTATTACATGACAGTTAGAGACTGAATGTGAACGAATGGGGCCTTAGTTGTCTTTTCCTAGCGCTACCTCGCACACATGTGGGGGAGGGTATTGTTATTCCATGTGTGGCGAGGTGGCGATGGGAATAAATAAAGGCAGACAGCATGAATTATGTACATGTGTATATATATGTCTGTGTGTGTATATATATGTACACATTGAGATGTATAGGTATGTATATTTGCGTGTGTGGACGTGTATGTATATACATGTGTATGTGGGTGGGTTGGGCCATTCCTTCGTCTGTTTCCTTGCGCTACCTCGCTAACGCGGGAGACAGCGACAAAGCAAAATAAATAAATAAATAAATAAATAAATATATACTGGAAAGGATCACAATTTTGCGCATAATCATGATTTTCCTATGAGTCCACGGGGAAAAAAGACACGACAAGTTCCCAAGTGCACTTTCGTGTAATAATCACATCATCAAGGGAGTCACAAGAGAGAAATATAACAATGTCAGTTGGTATACATCGAAGAGACGAACTAGGACGCCATTTGGTAAACATGCGATTGTCCAAGACAGACAACGAGCGTTCATAACCTTATCATTTTACAAATTTTATCAACAATAAAGTTATCTATTTTGTATAGACCATCACTAATATTAGTATTATAATTCTTTGTGTATATAATAATAGAAATTTCAATGATATTTTTTCGTGGTTAGAGTTAATAACTGAAATGGCATTACTCCACTCAATACAATGATCAAAGTTTTTAACGTGATTAAACAAGGCATTTGATTCTTGTTTCGTTCTTATACTATATATAGTATAAGAATCAAATGCCTTGTTTAATCAAGTAAAAACTATGATCATTGTATTGACTGGAGTAATGCCATCTCAGTTATTAACTCTAACTCTATTACCACGAGAAAAATCATTAAATCTTCTATTATTAAATACACAAAGAATTATAATCTTAATAATATTAGTAATAGTCTTTACAAATTAGATAACATTATTGTTAAAATTTGTAAAATGATAAGGTTATGAATGCTCGTTGTCTGTCTTGGACAATGGCATGTTTACTAAATGGCGTCCTAGCTTCGTCTCTTCGATGTCTATCAACTGACTTATATTTCTCTCTTGTGTCTCCCCTGATAATGTGGTTATTGCACAAAAGTGCACTTGGGAACGTGTCATGTTTCATTTTCCCCATGAACTAATGAGAAAATCTTGATCTCGCGCAAAATTGTGATCCTTTCCAGTATATATATATATATATATATATATATATATATATATATATATATATATATATATATATAATTTATTTATATATTCATTAAATATATTGTATATTTTGCTTTGTCGCTGTCTCCCGCGTTAGCGAGGTAGCGCAAGGAAACAGACGAAAGAATGACCCAACCCACCCACATACTCATGTATATACATACACGTCCACACACGCAAATATACATAAGTATACATCTCAACGTATACATATATATACACACAAAGACATATACATATGTACACATGTACATAATTCATACTGTCTGTCCTTATTCATTCCCATCGCCACCTCGCCACACATGAAATAACAACCTCCCCCCCCCCTCATGTGTGCGAGGTAGCACTAGGAAAAGACAACAAAGGCCACATTCGTTCACACTCAGTCTCTAGCTGTCATGTAATAATGCACGGAAACCACAACTCCCTTTCCACATCCAGGCCCCACACAACTTTCCATGGTTTACCCCAGACGCTTCACATGCCCTGGTTCAATCCACTGACAGCACGCCGACCACGGTATACCACATCGTTACAATTCACTCTATTCCTTGCACGCCTTTCACCCGCCTGCATGTTCAGGCCCCAATCACTCGAAATCTTTTTCCCTCCATCTTTCCACCTCCAATTTGGTCTCCCACTTCTCGTTCCCTCCACCTATGACACATATATGCTCTTGGTCAATCTTTCCTCAATCATTCTCTCCATGTGACCAAACCATTTCAAAACACCCTCTTCTGCTCTCTCAACCACACACTTTTTATTACCACACATCTCTCTTACCCTATTATTACCTACTTGTCTCTTCGATGTCTATCAACTGACTGTTATATTTCTCTCTTGTGTCTCCCCTGATAATGTGGTTATTACACGAAAGTGCACTTGGGAACTTGTCGTGTTTCATTTTCCCCATGAACTCATGAGAAAATCTTGATCACGCGCAAAATTGTGATCCTTTCCAGTATATATATATATATATATATATATATATATATATATATATATATATATATATATAATTTATTTATATATTCATTAAATATATTGTATATTTTGTTTTGTCGCTGTCTCCCACGTTAGCGAGGTAGCGCAAGGAAACAGACGAAAGAATGACCCAACCCACCCACATACTCATGTATATACATACACATCCACACACGCAAATATACATACGTATACATCTCAACGTATATATATATATACACACAAAGACATATACATATGTACACATGTACATAATTCATACTGTCTGTCCTTATTCATTCCCATCGCCACCTCGCCACACATGAAATAACAAACCCCCCCCCCCTCATGTGTGCAAGGTAGCTCTAGGAAAAGACAAAAAAGGCCACATTCGTTCACACTCAGTCTCTAGCTGTCATGTAATAATGCAACGAAACCACAACTCCCTTTCCACATCCAGGCCCCACATAACTTTCCATGGTTTACCCCAGATGCTTCACATGCCCTGGTTCAATCCACTGACAGCACGCCGACCACGGTATACCACATCGTTCCAATTCACTCTATTCCTTGCACGCCTTTCACCCGCCTGCACGTTCAGGCCCCAATCACTCAAAATCTTTTTCCCTCCATCTTTCCACCTCCAATTTGGTCTCCCACTTCTCCTCGTTCCCTCCACCTATGACACATATATTCTCTTGGTCAATCTTTCCTCAATCATTCTCTCCATGTGACCAAACCATTTCAAAACACCCTCTTCTGCTCTCTCAACCACACTCTTTTTATTACCACACACCTCTCTTACCCTATTATTACCTACTCGATCAAACTACCTCACACCACATATTGTCCTCAAACATCTCATTTCCAGCACATCCACCCTCCTGCGCACAACTCTATCCATAGCAGATGCCTCGCAACCATATAACATTGTTGGAACCGCTATTCCATCAAACATACCCATTTTTGCTTTCCGAGATAATGTTCTTGACTTCCACACATTCTTCAACGCTCCCAGAAATTTCGCCCCCTTCCCCACCCTATGATTCACTTCCGCTTCCATGGTGCCATCCACTGCCAAATCCACTCCCAAATATCTAAAACACTTCACTTCCTCCAGTTTTTCGCCATTTAAACTTACCTCCCAATTGACTTGACCCTCAACCCTACTGTACCTAATAACCTTGCTCTTATTCACATTAATCTCAACTTTCTTCTTTCACACACTTTACCAAACTCAGTCACCAGCTTCTGCAGTTTCTCACATGAATCAGCAACCAGCACTGTATCATCAGCGAACAACAACTTACCCACTTCCCAAGCTCTATCATCCACAACAGACTGCATACTTGCCCCTCTTTCCAAAACTCTTGCATTCACCTCCCTAACAACCCCATCCTTAAACAAATTAAACAACCATGGAGACATCACACACCCCTGCCGCAAACCTACATTCACTGAGAACCAATCACTTTTTCTCTCTTCCTACACGTACACATGCCTTACATCCTCGATAAAAACTTTTCACTGCTTCTAACAACTTGCCTCCCACACCATATATTCTTAATACCTTCCACACAGCATCTCTATCAACTCTATCATATGCCTTCTCCAGATCCATAAATGTTACATACAAATCCATTTGCTTTTCTAAGTATTTTTCACATTCTTCAAAGCAAACACCTGATCCACACATCCTCTACCACTTCTGAAACCACACTGCTCTTCCCCAATCTGATGCTCTGTACATGCCTTCACCCTCTCAATCAATACCCTCCCATATAATTTCCTAGGAATACTCAACAAACTTATGCCTCTGTAATTTGAACACTCACCTTTATCCCCTTTGCCTCTGCACAATGGCACTATTCATGCATTCCGCCAATCCTCAGGCACCTCACCATGAGTCATACACACATTAGATAACCTTACCAACCAGTCAACAATACAGTCACCCCCTTTTTTAATAAATTCAACTGCAATACCATCCAAACCCGCTGCCTTGCCAGCTTTTATCTTCCGCGAAGCTTTTACTACCTCTTCTCTGTTTACCAAATGAATTTCCCTAACCCTCTCACTTTGCACACCACCTCGACCAAAACACCATATATCTACCACCCTATCATCAAACACATTCAACAGACCTTCAAAATACTCATTCTATCTCCTTTTCACATCACCACTACTTGTTATTACCTCCCCATTAGCCCCCTTCACTGAAGTTCCCATTTGCTCCCTTGTCTTATGCACTTTATTTACCTCCTTCCAAAACATCTTCTTATTCTCCCTAAAATTTAATGATACTCTCTCACCCCAACTCTCATTCGCCCTCTTTTTCACCTCTTGCTCCTTTCTCTTGACCTCCTGCTTCTTTTATACATCTCCCACTCATTTGCATTATTTCCCTGCAAAAATCGTCCAAATGCCTCTCTCCTCTCTTTCACTAATACTCTTACTTCTTCATCCCACCACTCACTACCCTTTCTAATCTGTCCACCTCCCACGCTTCTTATGCCACAAGCATCTTTTGCACAAGCCATCACTGCTCCCCTAAATACATCCCATTCTTCCCCCACTCCCTTACCTCCTTTGTTCTCACCTTTTCCCATTCTGTATTCAGTCTCTCCTGGTACTTCCTCACACAAGTCTCCTTCCCAAGCTCACTTACTCTCACCACTCTCTTCACCCCAACATTCTCTCTTCTTTTCTGAAAACCTCCAAAAATCTTCGCCTCCACAAGATAACGATCAGACATCCCTCCAGTTGCACCTCTCAGCACATTAACATCCAAAAGTCTGTCCTTCGCGTGCCTATACAATTAACATGTAATCCAATAATACTCTCTGGCCATCTCTCCTGCTTACATACGTATACTTATGTATATATCTCTCTTTTTAAATCAGGTATTCCCAATCACCAGTCCTTTTTCAGCACATAAATCTACAAGCTCTTCACCATTTCCATTTACAACACTGAACACCCCATGTATACCAATTATTCCCTCAACAGCCACATTACTCATCTTTGCATTCAAATCACCCATCACTATAACCCGGTCTCATGCATCAAAACTACTAACACACTCATTCAGCTGCTCCTAAAACACTTGCCTCTCATGATCTTTCTTCTCATGCCCAGGTGCATATGCACCAATAATCATCCATCTCTCTCCATCAACTTTCAGTTTTACCCATATCAATCTAGAGTTTACTTTCTTACACTCTATCACATACTCCCACAACTCCTGTTTCAGGAGTAGTGCTACTCCTTCCCTTGCTCTTGTCCTCTCACTAACTCCTGATTTTACTCCCAAGACATTCCCAAACCACTCTTCCCCCCTACCCTCGAGCTTCGTTTCACTCAGAGCCAAAACATCCAGGTTTCTTTTCTCAAACATACTACCTATCTTTCCTTTTTTCTCATATTGGTTACATCCACACACATTTAGACACCCCAATCTGAGCCTTCGAGGAGGATGAGCACTCCCCGCGTGACTCCTTCTGTTTCCCCTTTTAGAAAGTCAAAATATATATGTATGTATGTATGTATATACATGTGTATGTGGGTGGGCTGGGCCATTCTTTCATCTGTTTCCTTGCGCTACCTCGCTAACGCGGGAGACAGCAACAAAGCAAAATAAATAAATATATATATATTTTTTTCCTTTCATACTATTCGAAGAAAGTTAAGAGTAAATGTGAATAAGAGCAAGGTTATTAGGTACAGTAGGGTTGAGGGTCAAGTCAATTGGGAGGTGAGTTTGAATGGAGAAAAACTGGAGGAAGTGAAGTGTTTTAGATATCTGGGAGTGGATCTGGCAGCGGATGGAACCATGGAAGCGGAAGTGGATCATAGGGTGGGGGAGGGGGCGAAAATCCTGGGGGCCTTGAAGAATGTGTGGAAGTCGAGAACGTTATCTCGGAAAGCAAAAATGGGTATGTTTGAAGGAATAGTGGTTCCAACAATGTTGTATGGTTGCGAGGCGTGGGCTATGGATAGAGTTGTGCGCAGGAGGATGGATGTGCTGGAAATGAGATGTTTGAGGACAATGTGTGGTGTGAGGTGGTTTGATCGAGTGAGTAACGTAAGGGTAAGAGAGATGTGTGGAAATAAAAAGAGCGTGGTTGAGAGAGCAGAAGAGGGTGTTTTGAAGTGGTTTGGGCACATGGAGAGGATGAGTGAGGAAAGATTGACCAAGAGGATATATGTGTCGGAGGTGGAGGGAACAAGGAGAAGAGGGAGACCAAATTGGAGGTGGAAAGATGGAGTGAAAAAGATTTTGTGTGATCGGGGCCTGAACATGCAGGAGGGTGAAAGGAGGGCAAGGAATAGAGTGAATTGGAGCGATGTGGTATACCGGGGTTGACGTGCTGTCAGTGGATTGAAGCAGGGCATGTGAAGTGTCTGGGGTAAACCATGGAAAGCTGTGTAGGTATGTATATTTGCGTGTGTGGACGTATGTATATACATGTGTATGGGGGGGGTGGTTGGGCCATTTCTTTCGTCTGTTTCCTTGCGCTACCTCGCAAACGCGGGAGACAGCGACAAAGTATAATGAAAAAATAATAATACTATTCGCCATTTCCCGCGATAGCGAGGTAGCGTTAAGAACAGAGGACTGGGCCTTTGAGGGAATATCCTCACCTGGCCCCCTTCTCTGTTCCTTCTTTTGGAAAATTGAAAAAAAAACGAGAGGGGAGGATTTCCAGCCCCCCGCTCCCTTCCCTTTGAGTCGCCTTCTACGACACGCAGGGAATACGTGGGAAGTATTCTTTCTCCCCTTTCTCTGCCTATCAATTAACATGTTATCCAATAATACCCCCTGACCATCTCTCCAACTCACATACATATACTTCTGTATATCTCTCTTTTAAACCAGGTATTCCCAGTCACCAGTCCTTTTTCAGCACACAAATCCACACGCTCTTCACCATTTCCATTTACAACACTGAATACCCCATCAACGCCAATTATACCCTCAACTGCTACATTACTCACTTTCGCATTAAAATCACCCATCACTGAAACCCTGTCTCATGCATTGTAGCAGCTGACACACTCCCTCAGCTACTCCCAAAACACTTGCCTCTCATGATCTTTCTTCTCATGATCACATGCATAAGCACCAATAATCACCCATTTCTCTCCATCCACTTTCAGATTTACCCACATCTACCTAGAGTTTACTTTCTTACACTCTAACACATACCCCCACAACTCCTGCTTCAGGAATAGTGCAACCCCCTCCTTAGCTCTTGTCCTCTCACCAACCTCTAACTTTACTCCTAAGACTTTCCTAAACCACTCTTCCCCTTTACCCTTGAGCTTTGCTTCACTCAGAGCCAGAACATCCAGGTTTCTTTCCTCAAACATACTACCTATCTCTCCTTTCTTTATCTTGGTTACATGCTTATCAAACTTATTAGGTGTTTCTCAAATTAGTGAGGTAGTGCCAGGGACAGACAAATCAAAAGCTTCATTTGTTCACATCCATTTTCTAGATGTCATGTGTAATGCACCAAAACCACAGCCCCATATCCAAAACTAAGACCCAAAGACCATTTTGTAATTTCCCCAAGCTGCATCAAATGCCCTGGTTCAGTCCACTGACAGCACATGCCACCTATATACAGCAACACTCCAATTCACTCTGCCCCAAGCATGCCTTCCATCCTCATACATGCTCAGGCTCCAAACACTCAAAATCTTATTTACTCCATCCTTCTATCCCCACTTTCATCTCCCTTTTTCTCTATTCCTTTCACTTCTGACACATATATCAATTTTGTTAACCTCTCCTCACTCATTCTGTCCATGTGTCCTAACTATTTCAGCAAACCCTCTTCAGCATTTTCAAAACCTCACTCTTACCCTATCATTACTTACTTAATGATCCCTCCTCACATCACATACTGTCCTCAAATGTTTTATTTCAAAGACATACCCCATTTTCCATACTGTATCTTGAAATATATCCTATTTTTGCCCTCCCAAACCGTCACCTCTCTTTCCACACATGGTATGACTAAACAGATGTGGTATGGCAGAGAATGGAAAGGTAATGTACTGTGGAGTGGTAGAGTGGTTGAAACATAATACTTTGTGGTGGTCTAGGCATCTGCAAAGAGTACAAGACGGGGAGTTAATGGGAAGAGTGAATGATAGTACGATGAAAGAAGTTGGTGTGAAAGGAAGACCACCTGTGTCATGGGGAAATAAACAAGTAGAGTACTGGTGGGAGAGAAAAGGCAGAAGAATGTGTGGAATCATGTATGCAAGGGAGGCTTGTAAGGATTGGGATACCCCCTTGTTGGGAGGTCCTGGAGGGGATAGGCATCAGATATATGGAGAGATAGAAAGATATATAAATTTCGATGGGGAATGGGGGAATAGTAACACTACCCATGAACCTGCATGTCACAAAATGTGAATAAGAGGATCAATAAGTGGGCAGGCTTAAAATCCTTCCCTTCTGTATCATTACTTTCCAAAATGAGCAGGCTTAGGAGCCAATTAAGGACTTTTCCACATTGGCTTATTCACCTGTTCCTGATGCTTCCTTGCAAATGTGAAGAATGGCAAAAAAGTATAAAAAGAGTATCTTCTACATTTAGTTCATAATGTGACACATATTCAGTTCCTCAATATCAGAGCTATGTATGTTTTTATGATATAGATCATCATTTGGATCACTGACTTCTCATTGCTATGAAATATACTCTTGAACTTCAACTACACTTAATGGTCTACTGCTATATCTTCCTTGATGTAACTGCAGAAGGGCAAATGACAAACTTATGTGAAATTGCTGAATGAGGATGCCTTAGGTATCTCACACCACCACCATAGATCAGTCGAAATTTGACTGCTGGTGAGGTTCCCTTTACCAAGTAATGCTGATTTATTTAAGGTCTGGTTAAAATGTCTATTATATATTTCTTCATCTAAAACATCACTACAGAAAAAAAAGTTGTATTTTCAGTTATGTGCTTTCATGTAAAACACTGGGAAGTGCAATCAAGTGAGTGTATTCCCTTCATACTTGTGCTATTCATATACCTTTTCCCCAGGTTTTCAACCTAGAGCTGATGCAGGGGGTGGCAATGCTGTTTCCTGTGTGGCGGGGTGGCGCCAGGAATGGATGAAGGCGAGTAGGTATGAATATATACACATGCGTAAATGTATATGTGTGTATATATGTATATGTTGATATGTATATGTATGTACTTATTTCTTACCATAGGGAAATGAAACATAATAAGTTCCCCAGTGCACTTTTGTGTAATGATCACATCATCAGGGGGAGATACAAGAAAAAATATAACAGTCAGTTGATATACAATGAAGAGATGTGTCTAGGATGCCATTTGGTAAACAAGTGACTGTGGTAAGAAATTAAATTAGTTGATCACACGCTCAACTGTGATCTCTTCCAATATGTATGTATATGTATATGCATAAATGGATGGGTCCTTCTTTGTCTGTTTCCTGGTGCTACCTTGCTGATGCAGGAAACGGTAATCAAGTGTAATAGACAATTATATATAAATAATATGATCTTGGTAGATGATCCCAAATCTGGAATGATGTACTATCATATAAGTAACTCTGCCATGTACTTTGTCTTAATAATACAACTGTATTCATGGTATCACCTTAGCTTGGTAAAAATTAGTTGAGCATCATCTGACAGTTTACTCTCTGTTGGCTGTTTAACACAAAAATGTGTGAATTTAGTCTTAATATCATTACCCACTGCAGCCTAGAAAGAATTAAAACCTTAAACAAGTCACGCAGTGACCTGGGTAAGAGATGTAAATCCACAACAGTCTTTGATCCCAACCTTTACCATTTGGCCAAATCTCTTTCTTGAATCTGGGCTCTCTCTTTCTCCCTTCACCTCATGACCACCTGCTCAGTACTACAAACTCTGACCATGGCACCTCACCTCACATCCCCTCTCACACCACTGACACTGGTGGGGTCAGTGAGCTCCGGGTCTAACACATACAGGTCCTCAGTGCATATGTCTGTTACATAGTGAAGGTGCTCCTGGGCTCGGTCAATGCGGAAAAACCTCTCTGCTGTGCATGCTGAAAAAAGATATGTATGATATAAGGGAAGGAAACTTGACATTATCACCTAGTTTTAGCTTCATTACTTCAACTGGCTCTTCTTAAAAATGGTTGCTGCCAACACTAAAACCTTTACCAAATTAGATGTCAACTTACAACCTTTTGGATGCTAACTTGATCTAGCAAGCACTATCCATTCTCCTTGAGTAATGTAATACATTATCAAATTCTCTATGAACAAATGATCTTTTATCAACTCTAAAGCAAACAACAAAAGGTCTTTGACTCAATTCTCCACATCATTTAGTGAAGAGGTACATGAGAAACAAAAAGTAATATTCAATAACTTTCATCAGCAACTACTTTCTATGTACAGGTACACCACCAATTTTCCAGCACTCTTGGTTTATTATAAGGCCTTGCTGGATTAAGCATTTTGCCACACCAACCGTGGTGACATAATAATAATTCATCAACACACCTCTAACCCATTAATCATACATCTCCCATGTGTCTAAAGTATACCATGGACTGCTAGAAATTTAAATCAAACAAATATTAAATGTCTGAACACCCTAAGATGGTAAGTCTGTCCTTAAATTGTTTGAATCCTGTGGGGTCTTCTTCGTCTTCTGTTGTTAGTGTTTTCCTAGGTGTGCATCGCCAGAATAATGCAGTTTCGTCTGCATTATACACCTGCTCAGGACTGAGGTGCTCGTCAGCTAGGAGTTTCGCAAATTCATCCACATACTCAGCAGCTCCTTCATGGTTTGCAGACCGCTTTTCTCTGCACACTTTATTCATGGAAATTACATGATGCTTCTTGAATCTTTGAAGCCACTCTTCACAATAGTCATGCTCATGTTGTAATTTAAGTTTTTTATGGAACAACTTAGCCTGGTCCATTATCATATTACCTGACAAGTCCACTCCATCACTCTGATGCTGTCGAAACCATTCCATCATCACTAGATCATGCTCAGTACTCTTACCTATTTTCATAGTTTTTCTAATGATCATTTGCTTCTTGGAATCACTGTCGGCATAGAATTTCAATATTTTCTCCCTTTGCTTCTTTATATCATAAACAATTGAAGAACCAACACTGTAGATGTCACACAGCTTACGCACCAAAACACCATGGTCCATTATTTTCAACAGTTCTACTTGGTCTTGGATCAATATGAACTGGTGTTTACGTTTGACACCACAACTAACACTCTCATATGTCTAAGAAGCCATAGCTAGGGTTAAATTTAAGCAAAATAAGCTAAGTAGCTCACAAATTGCAGTATCACCACCAACGGGCGCAGTGTAAAGAATGTAAATAAGCACGCCCTACACACACCATCTGTGGCCACCCAGTAAACTAGTCTGGTGGCCGTGGTAATTTCAAGTTCCCTCATGCAATTTTGTCTGGACTAAATTTAGGACGTGCTGAACCATCAGTTACTGGAAATTCAGTGGTGTACCTGTACTATAAAAAGATATACAGTAGTCTTAGTTCATCAGTATGCTAATGTCTAGTAACCAAACATAAAATGAAATGTGGGTCTAGAAATTAAATATGATGTGTAGCTAGAAATAAATATTACATGCAAGCAAAATGTAATGTAATTATCGATCCATTTCTGTCTCCGATGACTATTCCCTGTGAGAACTCCCTTCAGGGGGATGGCAAAAGAGTCTCCACCTATTCCTGTCTTTACATGCTTCCTTCACATACAACATTCAATACATTCTTCCACCATTTCTCTCCCTCCAGTGATCTTCCACTCTATTTCCCTATGTCACAGGTGGTCTAAGAAGCAGCACTGAAGTTCACTCTTATGGAGACTCTATTGCCATGGCCACCCTTTTGAGGGAGTTTCAGTTGGGAACAGGCATCAAAGATACAGATAGATAGACTGATAGCATATAGATATCATAATATTATGCTACTATACTGATATATAAGATTTTTTTCTCATAAAAACTTCTTATAAAAGGTAAGAATGAAAAATTAATATACATTTTTTTAGCTTGATGAAATTTCCCCAATGAGAGCAGACTAAACATCTAAAGCAGCAAAAGAGAAAGGGTTGATTGCATAACAGTCTCTTGTGTAGTTGATAAAAGCCATTTTAAAGTCTCTTACATCATGGGATACTTTTGAGTCCACGCTGTCATACATAACAATGAAAACTTCTAGTACATCTGTTGCAAAACATCTTTTGTTGTGAAAGCCAAGCTTATTGTCAGATATTAATTAATGATCAAAAGATTTTACAGTTCTGTCTCCTAGTAAAGTTTCCATCACTTTACCCAAAGCTAACATGAGGCTAACTGGGCAGTAATTTGAGGTACATATACATCTTATCTTCTTTCTTATATAAAGGGTGATGTGTGCAAAGTTTTACTCTTTAGTTATTTAATATTTTGTTAGCAATTCATTGAATATTTTGGAATTACATAAGAGGGAACTTTTAAGTCCCACTTGTCATATGTAATATTGGAAAATTCTAGCAACTTTGTTGCACAAGATCTTTTGCAGTGAAAGATAAACTTGTTGTCTGATATTCATTCATGATCCAGAAATCTTATACTTCTGTCTCCCATTACTCTTTCTACCATTTAACCTAAAACTGATACAAGGTTAAATAGGTAGATACTTAAGGTACATTTCTTATTATCTTTCTTATATATAGGGGTTATGTTAGCCAATTTTCAGTCTTTAGGTACCTCACCTTTTGTTAGGGATAATATTCTGGTTATGGGAAATGTATTAGTAGCCATCTAATCTCCCCAAAGAATCTTAGGTCTAAGTTATCAGGGACAGTCAATTTGGCCTAAGTGTTTTAGTACTTTGTAACTTGCAAATTATATTACATTTGATATTTCATTATCAGACCCTCAAAATACATTTGTGGTTTAGGTATGAATGATGCTTCTCTAACTCTGTATACATAGCTGAAGGAATTATTCAGCATGAAGGCTATTTCCTTGTCATCATTTATATCTCCATGTTCAGTTATAAGTAGTTGTACTGTAGGTTAGTAGCTGGTAGGCAGCCACCAGCAAGGGAGGTGTATCACCAATACTGTCTCGCTAGGTATCGGGAGGATTAGTGATGGCTGCATAGTAAACTCGCAATTCAGTGCTTGTCAAGTTGCACTCATTTGACCCAAGTAGTTGTCTTTTCTTTTTGCCTTACCCACACATAGACTGCTGACATTCTGTCCACAAACAAACAATCTCTCCATGTCATACATAACACTTGGCAACACTTAACTCACAAAACTCATTCTTTGTTTAGATTTTTCTGCAGAGAGCTATGAATTGGCCATGTCTTTTGGCAAAACAGTAGAAGTAATAGATAGTACTTAGGAACTTCAGGTAGGGTCATTAGGCTGTAGTAGCAGATAGGAACACTAGCTAGGAGCATTAGGTAGAAATAGTAGGCTAGAACATAAGGTAGACACATTAAGTAATAGCGGTTGGTGGGAATATTTGGTAGGAGCTTCTGAAAACAGTGCCAGAGTTGCCCTCTGCCAGTGGCCTGTTAAGGGTGAGGCACCAAAGGCTAAGAAGCAGCACTGGAGTTCACCAGTTATGGAGACTTTAGCTGTGGCCATCCCCTCAAGGGAATTCCCAAAGGAAACAGGTGTCAGAGATACAGATAGATAGATTGTACTACTTATATTCTTTCTTTTTTTAATTCTTATGAAAATTTTCACCAGTTCCTTAAGATTTTCATTGTTTTCTCTTGACTTAAATTTCTTTTGTACATTTTCCTTATGGCAAGTTACTTTTTTGATTATCCAAGTTATCCATACCAGTTTTGTGATTGCATTGGCTATTTTCATCATTTTTGATATGTTTTCATCCTCAATGAGAAGTAATGTGGTTAAGGTGAAAGTAATGATGATGGTGGCAGTTAGTACTCACAGTCCAGGAAGCACCAGCTGTCAGAAAGCGGCCTGGTAGAGCGGCCCTTATAGGTGGTCTCTTCCATCATCCGGTTGATATGCTTCCTCACCTGCCGGAATATGGACACCGTTAGAAAAAACATGTATACCAGAGTATTGAGTATGATAACCTGGCAACTTGCGTATAACATGTCCAAAACACCATGATGTGTTCAGTGTACAGATTAAACATTTAAGTTGTTCTCTCATCTTTCTGTTGGTCCTCTAATCACAGTACCCACAAACAAATGCTAGCAAAACTGATTTTGAGAGAACACTAAGGTAAAACAATTCCAGTTTTTTCTTTGACTAGCAAAGAATCTTTTTATCTGCCCTAGCAAATTTCAAAAGAGGTTTTTCACTTCCTCCAAAATCTGTAAATACTTTCCCTTGTCTTTTCTTTTTTTTATATAATTCTCTCTTTATTTCAATTAAGCACCTGCTTTGATGTGGACTTTTGTCTGGAGCCTTCAACATAAAAAAAATATATATATACATATAAATATATATATATATATATTTTTTTTTTGCTTTGTCGCTAACTCCCGCGTTTGCGAGGTAGCGCAAGGAAACAGACGAAAGAAATGGCCCAACCCACCCCCATACACATGTATATACATACACGTCCACACACGCAGCTTTCCATGGTTTACCCCAGACGCTTCACATGCCCTGATTCAATCCACTGACAGCACGTCAACCCTGGTATACCACATCGATCCAATTCACTCTATTCCTTGCCCTCCTTTCACCCTCCTGCATGTTCAGGCCCCGATCACACAAAATCTTTTTCACTCCATCTTTCCACCTCCAATTTGGTCTCCCACTTCTCCTCGTTCCCTCCACCTCCAACACATATATCCTCTTGGTCAATCTTTCCGCACTCATTCTCTCCATGTGCCCAAACCATTTCAAAACACCCTCTTCTGCTCTCTCAACCACGCTCTTTTTATTTCCACACATCTCTCTTACCCTTACGTTACTTAATCAAACCACCTCACACCACACATTGTCCTCAAACATCTCATTTCCAGCACATCCACCCTCCTGCGCACAACTCTATCCATAGCCCACGCCTCACAACCATACAACATTGTTGGAACCACTATTCCTTCAAACATAGCCATTTTTGCTTTCCGAGATTATGTTCTCGACTTCCATACATTCTTCAAGGCTCCCAGGATTTTCGCCCCCTCCCCCACCCTATGATCCACTTCCGCTTCCATGGTCCATCTGCTGCCAGATCCACTCCCAGATATCTAAAACACTTTACTTCCTCCAGTTTTTCTCCATTCAAACTTACCTCCCAATTGACTTCACCCTAAACCCTACTGTACCTAATAACCTTGCTCTTATTCACATTTACTCCTAACTTTCTTTTTTCACACACTTTACCAAACTCAGTCACCAGCTTCTGCAGTTTCTCACATGAATCAGCCACCAGCGCTGTATCATCAGCGAACAACAACTGACTCACTTCCCAAGCTCTCTCATCCACAACAGACTTCATACTTGCCCCTCTTTCCAAAACTCTTGCATTCACTTCCATAACAACCCCATCCATAAACAAATTAAACAAACAATAAATATATGTTTATGGATGGGGTTGTTAGGGAGGTAAATGCAAGAGTTTTGGAAAGAGGGGCAAGTATGAAGTCTGTTGGAGATGAGAGAGCTTGGGAAGTGAGTCAGTTGTTGTTCGCTGATGACACAGCGCTGGTGGCTGATTCATGTGTGAAACTGCAGAAGCTGGTGACTGAGTTTGGTAAAGTGTGTGGAAGAAGAAAGTTAAGAGTAAATGTGAATAAGAGCAAGGTTATTAGGTACAGTAGGGTTGAGGGTCAAGTCAATTGGGAGGTGAGTTTGAATGGAGAAAAACTGGAGGAAGTGAAGTGTTTTAGATATCTGGGAGTGGATCTGGCAGCGGATGGAACCATGGAAGCGGAAGTGGATCATAGGGTGGGGGAGGGGGCAAAAATTCTGGGGGCCTTGAAGAATGTGTGGAAGTCGAGAACATTATCTCGGAAAGCAAAAATGGGTATGTTTGAAGGAATAGTGGTTCCAACAATGATGTATGGTTGCGAGGCATGGGCTATGGATAGAGTTGTGCGCAGGAGGATGGATGTGCTGGAAATGAGATGTTTGAGGACAATGTGTGGTGTGAGGTGGTTTGATCGAGTGAGTAACGTAAGGGTAAGAGAGATGTGTGGAAATATAAAGAGCGTGGTTGAGAGAGCAGAAGAGGGTGTTTTGAAGTGGTTTGGGCACATGGAGAGGATGAGTGAGGTAAGATTGACCAAGAGGATATATGTGTCGGAGGTGGAGGGAACAAGGAGAAGAGGGAGACCAAATTGGAGGTGGAAAGATGGAGTGAAAAAAATTTTGTGTGATCGGGGCCTGAACATGCAGGAGGGTGAAAGGAGGGCAAGGAATAGAGTGAATTGGAGCGATGTGGTATACCGGGGCTGACGTGCTGTCAGTGGATTGAATCAAGGCATGTGAAGCGTCTGGGGTAAACCATGGAAAGCTGTGTAGGTATGTATATTTGCGTGTGTGGACGTATGTATATACATGTGTATGGGGGGGGTTGGGCCATTTCTTTCGTCTGTTTCCTTGCGCTACCTCGCAAACGCGGGAGACAGCGACAAAGTATAAAAAAAAAAAAAATAAATATAAATATATATATATATATATATATATAATATATGGAAGGTATTAAGAATATATGGTGTGGGAGGCAAGTTGTTAGAAGCAGTGAAAAGTTTTTATCGAGGATGTAAGGCATGTGTACGTGTAGGAAGAGAGGAAAGTGATTGGTTCTTGGTGAATGTAGGTTTGCGGCAGGGGTGTGTGATGTCTCCATGGTTGTTTAATTTGTTTATGGATTCCTGGTAAATTATATGGGAGGGTATTGATTGAGAGGGTGAAGGCATGTACAGAGCATCAGATTGGGGAAGAACAGAGTGGTTTTAGAAGTGGTAGAGGATGTGTGGATCAGGTGTTTGCTTTGAAGAATGTATGTGAGAAATATTTAGAAAAGCAATTGGATTTGTATGTAGCATTTATGGATCTGGAGAAGGCATATGATAGAGTTGATAGAGATGCTCTGTGGAAGGTATTAAGAATATATGGTGTGGGAGGCAAGTTGTTAGAAGCAGTGAAAAGTTTTTATCGAGGATGTAAGGCATGTGTATGTGTAGGAAGAGAGGAAAGTGATTGGTTCTCAGTGAATGTATGTTTGCGGCAGGGGTCTGTGATGTCTCCATGGTTGTTTAATTTGTTTATGGATGGGGTTGTTAGGGAGGTGAATGCAAGAGTTTTGGAAAGAGGGGCAAGTATGAAGTCTGTTGGGGATGAGAGAGCTTGGGAAGTGAGTCAGTTGTTGTTCGCTGATGATACAGCGCTGGTGGCTGATTCATGTGAGAAACAGCAGAAGCTGGTGACTGAGTTTGGTAAAGTGTGTGAAAGAAGAAAGTTAAGAGTAAATGTGAATAAGAGCAAGGTTATTAGGTACAGTAGGGTTGAGGGTCAAGTCAATTGGGAGGTGAGTTTGAATGGAGAAAAACTGGAGGAAGTGAAGTGTTTTAGATATCTGGAGTGGATCTGGCAGCGGATGGAACCATGGAAGCAGAAGTGGATCATAGGGTGGGGGAGGGGGCTAAAATTCTGGGAGCCTTGAAGAATGTGTGGAAGTCGAGAACATTATCTCGGAAAGCAAAAATGGGTATGTTTGAAGGAATAGTGGTTCCAACAATGTTGTATGGTTGCGAGGCGTGGGCTATGGATAGAGTTGTGCGCAGGAGGATGGATGTGCTGGAAGAGAGGAAAGTGATTGGTTCTCAGTGAATGTAGGTTTGCGGCAGGGGTCTGTGATGTCTCCATGGTTGTTTAATTTGTTTATGGATGGGGTTGTTAGGGAGGTGAATGCAAGAGTTTTGGAAAGAGGGGCAAGTATGAAGTCTGTTGGGGATGAGAGAGTTTGGGAAGTGAGTCAGTTGTTGTTCGCTGATGATACAGCGCTGGTGGCTGATTCATGTGAGAAACTGCAGAAGCTGGTGACTGAGTTTGGTAAAGTGTGTGAAAGAAGAAAGTTAAGAGTAAATGTGAATAAGAGCAAGGTTATTAGGTACAATAGGGTTGAGGGTCAAGTCAATTGGGAGGTGAGTTTGAATGGAGAAAAACTGGAGGAAGTGAAGTGTTTTAGATATCTGGGAGTGGATCTGGCAGCGGATGGAACCATGGAAGCAGAAGTGGATCATAGGGTGGGGGAGGGGGCGAAAATTCTGGGAGCCTTGAAGAATGTGTGGAAGTCGAGAACATTATCTCGGAAAGCAAAAATGGGTATGTTTGAAGGAATAGTGGTTCCAACAATGTTGTATGGTTGCGAGGCGTGGACTATGGATAGAGTTGTGCGCAGGAGGATGGATGTGCTGGAAATGAGATGTTTGAGGACAATGTGTGGTGTGAGGTGGTTTGATCGAGTAAGTAACGTACGGGTAAGAGAGATGTGTGGAAATAAAAAGCGCGTGGTTGAGAGAGCAGAAGAGGGTGTTTTGAAATGGTTTGGGCACATGGAGAGAATGAGTGAGGAAAGATTGACCAAGAGGATATATGTGTCGGAGGTGGAGGGAACGAGGAGAAGAGGGAGACCAAATTGGAGGTGGAAAGATGGAGTGAAAAAGATTTTGTGTGATCGGGGCCTGAACATGCAAGAGGGTGAAAGGAGGGCAAGGAATAGATTGAATTGGAGCGATGTGGTATACCGGGGTTGACGTGCTGTCAGTGGATTGAATCAAGGCATGTGAAGCGTCTGGGGTAAACCATGGAAAGATGTGTAGGTATGTATATGTGCATGTGTGGACGTATGTATATACATGTGTATGGGGATGGGTTGGGCCATTTTTTTCGTCTGTTTCCTTGCGCTACCTCGCAAATGCGGGAGACAGCGACAAAGCAAAAAAAAAAAAAAAAAAAAAAAAAAAAAAAATATATATATATATATATATATATATATATATATATATATATATATATAATCAAGTTTCCTTGATTATGAAGTAAATTCTACTTCATCATATGCAAATTCTTCTCCCATCTTACCTGCTCAAGATCAGCATCTTGGTCTATCATGATAAGGCCAAGGGGAGAGGAGGCACTACGCAGTTTTTCTTTATCATAATGATGTTGCTCATAGTCAAACATGGTAATCCTCGACACCTGTAGTCGAAGTTGTTCCAAATGTGGCATCCTGTGGGAAAAAGATGGGTTGAGATCATACAGAGATGCTGGTGTCATGAAGTGAATCAGTTCTGCATTATAAACACATCTGTTCTCAGAGATGTCCATGCTACGAAACTACAGACTGCTTGATTTTATAAGGAAAAATTCTATACCTATTGCTGTTTTCAGCAAATGGTACACATCTAATTCTTTGTCTGCTAAGATCTAATGGCCTCTATGAATACTATTTGCCTGTCAAAGTCCCATCAAGGGGTGGCCACAGCAAAAGAGTCTCCACTTATCCCTGCCCTTACATACCTCCCTCACATAAACCATTCCATGTATTCTTCCACTATTCCTCCCCCTCCAGTATTCCTCCACCCTATTTGCCCATGTAGCAAGGTAGCACCAGGAAAAGACAAAAAAAAAGGCCACATTTGTTCACACCCAATCTCTAGCTGTCATACGAAATGCACCAAAACCACAGCTCCCTTTCCACATCCAGGTCCCAAACCTTTCCATGCCTTGCCCCAAATGCTTCACATGCCCTGGTTCAATCCATTGACAACACTTCAACCGCCATATACCACATCGTTCTAATTCACTCTATTCCTTGCATGCCTTTCACCCTCCTGTATGTTCAGGCCCTAATCACTCAAAATTTTTTTCACTTTATCCTTCCACCTCCAATTTGGTCTCCCGCTTCTCCTTGTTCTCTCCACCTCTGACACATATATCCTCTTTGTCAATCTTTTCTCACTCGTTCTCTCCATGTGTTCAAATCATTTCAACACACCTTCTTCTGCTCTCTCAACCACATTCTTTTTATTTCCACACATCTCTCTTACCCTTTTATTACTTAATCAAACCACCTCACACTACATACTGTCCTCAAGTATGTAATTTCTGACACATCCACATGCTTAATTTTGATTATGCAGTAAACGAGGATATAAAAGAGCAGAGGTGCAACAAAAGTTAAAGAGGAGAAACAGATATATGTGGGGCCTATATGGACTTTGACAATTTCTATGCTAACATAAGCTGAGAAACAATTAAGTAGCCAGTAACCACGGTAATGTAAAAGATTCTGTGAAATTTACAGGAAAGGAGTAGGAACACTGGTACTTATGCCCTCAAATACAGAGGGAAGACTAAGAAAAAAGAATGGTTCAATAAAAGACTTCCAAAAGCAAGGGGACTTGGAGATACGCTGTGGAGATTAGGCAGAACTCCAGCCAGCCAGCATTTGTAAAATATAAGAGAAAAAGGAACAAGTATAGCAGGATAAGAAAGGAGGAACAAATAAACTTTGAAAAAGATACTGTGGACTAGTTAGAAAGTCCAAAACTTTTCCATAGATTCACCACGAGTAAGCAGCTAATTTGGCTATGGGATTCAGAAGGAAGAATTATAAAGGATGATATAAGGATTTGTGTGGGATGGAAAGACAAGTCCAAAAGTGAGTGTCTTCAGAGTGGAAGACACTAAATCCCTAACATCAATAAAATGAAATAAAAGAGAGGTCTTGGAATGCATCAAAATATCTAGGAAAGACATTAACTCTTTAACATCTCACTAAGTTTAAATATTTACACCATTTAAGCAATGCCTCTAGATGGATACTTTCTCACTGAATTTTGCATCATCAAGACTGCACACCAAAAGTGGATGGCGTTAAGGTGGCAAAGCAAGTTACTTTTTCTCCACAATCAGTAACCCTTCAGCCATACCAATGAGAACATATTTTCCATTGTTTTCTAGAGAGGAAATTGAGAAGCCTTTAGCTAACTTCAGATGTTCAGGCAGATGATGAATCTGAATTATTTGATGGTAATGATCTGTCTTTAGCTTGTGTAGAGAGTGATTTTACAGACATCAAAAGTTAATCAAAATGAGGCAGGATGTTTTCTAGCCAAAATGGTAATAGTGTTGCCTGTATCTGCCTTAAATGGACAACACTTTCTTTGACTGTTACTGTTAGTAATTTCACAAACTTTCTTTTTTGCTGATATGAAAAGTATCAATGAATCACACTGATTGCAGCAAGGAAAGACTGAGAATGTATATGAGATAAAACATGATGATAATCAGTAGTCAGTAGTCTGGTGTAAGTAAAATAAACAATAAAACAAGTGCAGTTGTAGGTCACTTCACAATCAGTCCTTACTCCTGCATTAGTAGGTTGTGCTGAAACACCTGCAAAATTTATACACATAATCACTGTGAAAGTAGTAGAGAATAAATATTTATGACGTGGATTTTTTTCAATTGCATGAATATCTTTTAAAATAAAACATCAAAAACATTTTTAAACAACCTGAAAAATGTGAATTATGAGGGTTTGAAAGGAAAACTTAGTAGATTAAATGTGTCTAAAACTACAATATTAGAGATATTCATAAAAACTTTAAAAAATCAATTCAAAAGTACATTACATCCACTACTTTCACTACCAGTATGTGTAAAAGTTTCCTAGATGCTTCAGTACAATATCCGAAAAAAAAAAAAAAGTGCTGGAATAGGGCCTGAGTGTCAATTTGCCAATTACTATGTTTTATGATATACTTTGCGTAAATCAAAAAAATTTATTAAAATTATTATCATATGATAGCTAGAGAATGGATGTGAGTGGATGAGGCCTTTTTTTGTCTGTTCCTGCTGCTGCCTTTCTAATGTGGGAAACAGCGATCAAGTATGAACAAAAATATTATCATGTTTTACCTCATATAAAGAATCCATTCGTATAAATTCAATGTGGGTCACTGATTTACCAGAAGTGTCAGTCAGACAGTGTTGTCAAGGTCAGGAAGATGTGGGAAACACTGCTTCCAATATTTGTGAGTAAACCTTCTGCCTCATCTTGGTAACCTTTCAGTGCTGGAAGAGTCAGCGTCCATAAAGTCATTCTCTATGTGATCCATAACAGATCATCACTATCAAATTATTCAGGATCATTTTCAGCTTCACCCTCTAAGTCTAATTCAAATGTGCTTAATTTCCTACCTTGAAGAATCTGGGAAATGTCCTCTCATTGGCATAGTTGGAGGATGACTAACTGCAGGAAGGAATTATCATGCACTGTCACCTAAGTCACCACCCAGGATTGGAACATGGCCATGAAATTAAAATATGAAACTAGATGCATAAACATCTATCTAGGATTGGAACATGGCCATGAAATTAAAGTATGAAACTAGATGCATAAACATCTATCTAAAAACACTAAACTTGTGTAAATATCTTTCAAGACAATAAGGGGTTAACAGAATATTTAGTAAGGGACTTGGCCCAAAGTGGGCTCACAGTTCTGATGAAATTTTACCAAATGTGCTGAGAATGTGTACAAATATACTTTATAAACTACTTCAAATTCTGTTCAAGGTGTTGCTGGAGACAGAAAAAGTGCTAAGGGAGTTGAAGAAGGCAAATGTGAAATCTCTACAGGAAAGAAAACTAGGAAAAACGTGCTGAACTACAGACCAATCTCCCTGATGAATGTGAGCTGTAAAGTACTGGAAAAGATAATCAAAAAGTTGACTACCTGCAGATAAGAAATTACCTACCTGAAATCAAATGGCTATAGAGACAGGGGGTCATGTGCACAACTTCTTAGATTTTAATGAGTGAGCTCTGTTTTGGGCAAACAAAAGGGCTGGGTGGGTTGTTTGTATCTGGATTGACTGAAAGTAATGAAAGTGTCTTATATAGGTGCCTTGATTACAAGGCAGGAAAAATGGAAGACTCATTTGATAGAAAAGAGATCTTTGTGGAAGGGAAGAAAGGATGCATATCAGAGGAGTTTGTCATACAATGGGCTGAAGTCACTAGCGGAGTATCATAGGATTCTGTTCTGGGACAATTTCTCTTCTTCATCTATTTGAATAACTTGCCAGAAGGTTTGGACTCCTGCCTCATTATGTTTGCAAATGATGTAAGGACCACAAGGGAGGTGAAAAGAAAGGAGGATTGCATCAACTTAAAAGGTGACCTTGACAGACTTTAGAATTATTTTGACACATGGTTGTTGAAGTTCAACCAAAGTAAAGTAATGAGGATAGATTATGGCAAAAGGCTTCTATATCAGTATATAGCTGGAAATAAGCTACAGGAATCTGGTTGTGAGATGGTTGGGGTTCACCATCATCCCTAACCTGTAGCTAGTCCCATGTAGGAGACCAACTATTGAAACTTAAATTCTTAGAATTCATAGATAAGGAAATATTCACCAAGCTATTCACACCCGACATAAGACCAAAACTAAAGTGTACTTCTTAACTATGGTCACAGCACCAAGAGAAGCATAAAGTGCTAAAAAAGAAGATCCACAGAGGGGCAACAAAGATGGCTCCAGAATTCTGGGTGCTGAGTATTATGGAAAATTGGGGAGCCAATTAACCCAATCATAATCTTTAAAGTTTGTAAACCAGATTTACGATGTTAATATACAGTTCTTCTAAAGATGTAAGGCTACAACAACCAAAGGCCATAGCATGATACTAAGCACGAAACTTGTTAAAAATGATGTAAAGAAGTACTTTTATAGCATAAGAGTGGTGGATGAATGTAAAAAAACTGCATGAGGATATAGTAAATGTGAGCAGTGTACAGAGGTTTAAAAAGCTGTATGATAGTAGAGCCAGTTCAAGAGATGGAACCCCATCCCTTACAATACAAATAGGTAACTGCTTATATTTCACAGTAACAGAATTATGCATGAACAGAGTAAGCTAAATGATGAAACTCTGAATGCATACAATATACAAACACCTAAATAAATTGAGTTTAAGAGATGGGGTCCTACAAGTGTAGAGCTCCCTCTCCATTCTGTTTAATAAGTACTATAATTACAAACAGGCAATCAAATAGAGCTCTTTTTTTCTGTTATGTAAATACAAGATTTCAACATACGTGACAGACTTAGCCTTTTTCTTTGTCACCATGGAGGCCTTGTTGAGATGTGTGAGCTCTATGATGCTAGGGTTGACCCTGGCTGCCTCACCATCCACTTGCATGGGGATGGTCTTCTTGGTGATAATCCTGGCTCTCTTGCACTGACAGATTGTCGTTCCATGACCACCCGCCTGTAAAAGTGGCTGGAAAGAAAGACAAGCTAATTCAACATTTCTAGCCTCACTGAACGAAGTTCCTAGTGACACCACAGAGAAAAACAAACAGGGATAAATTACACAACTGGAATAATGGTACACCCAGAATAGAATGCCTGTATCTCCAAAGAAATCTGCAATTACTCTTCCCACCCCTGGCAGACACAAATCCAGCTCACATCCATCAGTCACCTCAAGCAAACACTCACATATGACATTCAATTCTCAAAGCAATAACATTAATAATAAAGCAATACACACACAAAATACCCTCATAACATGAACTGGCATCATATTTGGATATATACAAGAATCACTTAGCATCCTCAACAAACAACTCATCCATTTCATTCTAAAGTATGCCTCACCAGCCTAGTTTTCCTCCCTCTCAAATGTAAATGTAACAAAGCTGCAAACTAAAAAAAAAAAAAAAAAAAAAAAAAAAAAAGCACTCAGAACAATCACTGGCTGCTTAGCAACCTCAAGTACTTAACACTTACACAATAAAACAGAGAACCTCCCTATGCAATTCCAACTCAACATGCCCGGCATTCAATTCTTCCCTCCCAAACCATTCCTTAAATAATCACTAACCCTAAAGCCAAAACAAAATGCCTATCACTGCCTTACGTTTCACCAACCTATACTCACAGAGCTCCCCATCCCTTGGAAACATAACACAGACAAAACACATTAACACAAGTATACATATGTGAGTAAGAGAGATGGTCATTATTACATTATGTATCAATTGATAGGCATATACAAGAGAGACTTTTGGATGTAAATGTACTAAGAGAGGCAGCTGGTGGGATGTCTGATCATTCTCTTGTGGAGATGAGGGAGACGATTTGTTGAAGATTTTGAAAGAGAGGAGAAAATGTCATGGAAAAAGAATGGTGAGAGCAAGTGAACTTAGAAAGGAGACTTGTGTAAAGAAATATCAGGAGAGAATGAATTTAAAATGGAGAGCAAATGAAGTGAGGGGAGTGGGTGAGGAATGAGAGGTATTTAGGGAAGTAGTGATGGCATGTGCAAGAGATGTATGTGGCATGTGAAAAGTGGGAGGTAAGCCAATTAAAAAGGGTAGTGAGTGGTGAGATGAAGAAGTAAAGTTGCTAGTAAAAGAAAAAAGAGAGGCATTTTGGCAGTACTTACAAGGAAGGAGTGCAAATAAGTGGGAGATGTGTAAGAAAAAGTAGCAGGTCAAGAGAAAGGTGCAGAGGTTGAAAAAGAGGGAAAATGAGAATTGGGGAGGGAAAGTATCATTAGACTTTAGGGAGATTAAAAGGATGCTTTGGAGGAGGTATATAATCTGCAAATGACAGAGCAAATGGGGACATCAGTGAAGAGAGCAAAAGGGAAAGTGATAACAGATAGTAATGGAGTGAGGAGGAGATGGATTGAGTATTTTGAAGCACTACTAAATGTGTTTGATGATAGAGTGGCAGATGTAGGGTGTTTAGATCAGAGTGGTATGAGAAGTGAGTCATGGAGAGTGGTTTGGTGTAGAGAAAAGAGGTGATGAAAGCTTTGCAGAAGATGATATGTGGCAAGGTGGCTGGTGTGGATGGTATTGCAGTTGAACTTACTAAAAAAGTGGGTGGCTGTGTTGCTGATTAGTTGGTAAGGATATTCAGTGTATGTATGGATCAAGGTAAAGTACCTGAGGATTGGCAGAATGCATGTATAGTGCCACTGTATACAGGAAAAGGGGATGAAGGTGAATGTTAAAACTGCTGAGGCTTAAGTTTGTTGAGTGTGCCTGGTAAATTGTATGGTAGGATATTGACTGAGAGGGTGGTGGCATATATAGAGCTTCAAATTGGGGAAGAGCAGGGTGGTTTCAGAAGTGGTAGAGGATGAGTGGATCAGGGGTATGCCTTGAAGAATCTGTGTGAGAAATACTTAAGAAAAACAGGATTTGTATGTGGCATTTATGGATATGGAAAAGGCATAGGATAGGATAGAAAAGAGATGTTTTGTGGTAAGTCTTAAGAATATATGGTGTGGGATGTAAGCTGCTAAGAGCAGTGAGAAATTTTTTGATAAGGGTGAGTGGAAAGAGAGGAGAGTGAATGGTTCTCAGTGAAGGTCGATCTGCGGCAGGGGTGTGTGATGTCACCATGGTTGTTTAATTTGTTTATGGATGGGGTGGTCAGGGAGTTAAATGCAAGTCTTCCAGAGAGGGGCAAGTATGCAGTCTGTTGGGGATGAGAGGGCCTAGGAAGTGAGTCAGTTGTTGTTTGCTGATGAAACAGCTCTAGTAGTTAATCTGAGCAAGAAGCTGCAGAAGTTGGTGAATGAGTTTGCAAAAGAGTGTGAAAGGAAAAAGTTGCGAGTAAATGTGAAAAAAAAGCAAGGTTATTAGGTTCAGCAGGATTGAGGGACAAGTTAGTTGGGATGTAAATTTGCATGGAGATAAATTAAAGGAAGTGAAGTGTTTTAGACATATGGGAGTGGACTTGGTAGTGAATGGAACTATGGAAGTAGAAGTGAGGCATAGGATGGGGGAGGTGGCAAAGGTTCTGTGAGTGATGAAGAATGTGTGGAAAGACAGCATCATCTGGGAGAGCAAAAATGGGTATGTTTGAAGGAATAGTAGTTCCAACAATATTATACGGTTCCAAGACATGGGTTATAGATGGGTGGTACAGAGAAGGATGGATGTGTTGGAAATGAACTGCTTAAGGACAGTATGTGGTAAGAGATGGTTTGATCAAGTAAGTAATAAAAGGGTAAGGGAGATGTGTGCATATGAAAAGAGTTCGGCTGAGAGAGTAGAAGGTGTGTTGAAATGGTTTGGACACATGGAGAGAATGAGTAGGGAAAGATTGACAAAGAGGATATATGTGTCAGAGGTAGAGGGGACAAGGAGAAGCAGGAGACCAAATTGGAGGTGGAAGGATGGAGTGAAAAAGATTTTGAGCAATCAGAGCCTAAACATACAGGAGGGTGAAAGGTGTGCAAGAAATAGGAATGATGTGGTATACCGGGGTTGATGTGCTGTCATTGGACTGAACCAGGACATGTGAAGCATTTGGGGTAAACCATGGAAAAGTCTGTGGGCCTGGATGTGGAAAGGGAGCTGTGGTTTTGGTGCATTACAAATGACAGCCTTTTTTTGTCTTTTCCTGGCACTACCTTGCTATGAGTGTGTGTGTGTGTGTGTGTGTGTGTGTGTGTGTTTGGGGGGGGGATTATTTGTAGCAGTTATGGATCTGGAGAAGGCATATGATAGAGTTGATAAAGAAGCTCTGTGGAAGGTATTAAGAATATATGGTGTGGGAGGCAAGCTGTTAAAAGCAATGAAAAGTTTTTATCAAGGATGTAAGGCATGTGTACGAGTAGGAAAGTGATTGGTTCTCAGTGAATACCGGTTTGCGGCAGGGGTGCTTGATGTCTCCATGGTTGTTTAACTTGTTTATGGATAGGGTTGTTAGGGAAGTGAATGCAAGAGTTTTGGAAAGAGGGGCAAGTATGCAGTCTGTTGTAGATGAGAGCTTGGAAAGTGAGTCAGTTGTTGTTCGCTGATGATACAGTGCTGGTGGCTGATTCGGGTGAGAAACTGCAGAAGCTGGTGACTGAGTTTGGTGACGTGTGTGAAAGAAGAAAGCTGAGAGTGAATGTGAATAAAAGCATGGTTATTAGGTACAATAGGGTTGAGGGACAAGTCAATTGGGAGGTAAGTTTGAATGGAGAAAAACTGGAGGAAGTGAAGTGTTTTAGATATCTGGGAGTGGATTTGGCAGCGGATGGAACCATGGAAGTGGAAGTGAATCATAGGGTGGGGGAGGGGGCGAAAGTTCTGGGAGCGTTGAAAAATGTGTGGAAGTTGAGAACGTGATCTTGAAAAGCAAAAATGTGTATGTTTGAAGGAGCAACGGTTCCAACAATGTTATATAGTTGTGAGGCGTGGGCTATAGATAGAGTTGTGCAGAGGAGGGTGGATGTGTTGGAAATGAGATGTTTGAGGACAATATGCGGTGTGAGGTGGTTTGATCAAGTAAGTAATGAAAGGGTGAGAGAGATGTGCGGTAATAAAAAGTGTGAATGAGAGAGCAGAAGAGGGTGTTTTGAAATGGTCTGGTCACATGGAGAGAATGAGTGAGGAAAGATTGACAAAGAGGATAAGCGTCAGAGGTGGAGGGAATGAGGAGAAGTGGGAGACCAAAAGTGGAGGTGAAAGGATGAAGTGAAAAAGATTTCGAGCAATCGGAGCCTGAACATACAGGAGGGTGAAAGGCATGCAAGGAATAGAGTGAATTGGAATGATGTGGTATACCAGGGTCGGCATGCTGTCAATGGATTGAACCAGGGCATGTGAAGCATCTGGGGTAAACCATAGAAAGTTTTGTGGGGCCTGGATGTGGAAAGGGAGCTGTGGTTTCAGTGCATTACACATGACAGCTAGAGACTGAGTGTGAACAAATGTGGCCTTTGTTGTTTTTTCCTAGCGCTACCTCTCATGCATGTGGGGGGAGGGGAGTGCTGTTTCATGTGTGGTGGGGTGGCAATGGGAACTGATGAAGGCAGCAAGTATGAATATCTATATGTGTATATATATATATTTCTTTTTTTTTTTTTTTGCTTTGTCGCTGTCTCCCGCGTTTGCGAGGTAGCGCAAGGAAACAGACGAAAGAAATGGCCCAACCCACCCCCATACACATGTATATACATACGTCCACACACGCAAATATACATACCTAGACAGCTTTCCATGGTTTACCCCAGACGCTTCACATGCCTTGATTCAATCCACTGACAGCACGTCAACCCCGATATACCACATCGCTCCAATTCACTCTATTCCTTGCCCTCCTTTCACCCTCCTGCATGTTCAGGCCCCGATCACACAAAATCTTTTTCACTCCATCTTTCCACCTCCAATTTGGTCTCCCTCTTCTCCTCGTTCCCTCCACCTCCGACACATATATCCTCTTGGTCAATCTTTCCTCACTCATTCTCTCCATGTGACCAAACCATTTCAAAACACCCTCTTCTGCTCTCTCAACCACACTCTTTTTATTTCCACACATCTCTCTTACCCTTACGTTACTTACTCGATCAAACCACCTCACACCACACATTGTCCTCAAACATCTCATTTCCAGCACATCCATCCTCCTGCGCACAACTCTATCCATAGTCCACGCCTCGCAACCATACAACATTGTTGGAACCACTATTCCTTCAAACATACCCATTTTTGCTTTCCGAGATAATGTTCTCGACTTCCACACATTCTTCAAGGCTCCCAGAATTTTCGCCCCCTCCCCCACCCTATGATCCACTTCCGCTTCCATGGTTCCATCCGCTGCCAGATCCACTCCCAGATATCTAAAACACTTCACTTCCTCCAGTTTTTCTCCATTCAAACTCACCTCCCAATTGACTTCACCCTCAACCCTACTGTACCTAATAACCTTGCTCTTATTCACATTTACTCTTAACTTTCTTCTTTCACACACTTTACCAAACTCAGTCACCAGCTTCTGCAGTTTCTCACATGAATCAGCCACCAGCGCTGTATCATCAGCGAACAACAACTGACTCACTTCCTAAGCTCTCTCATCCCCAACAGACTTCATCCTTGCCCCTCTTTCCAAAACTCTTGCATTCACCTCCCTAACAACCCCATCCATAAACAAATTAAACAACCATGGAGACATCACACACCCCTGCTGCAAACCTACATTATATATATATATATATATATATATATATATATATATATATATATATATATATATATATATACATATGTCTGTGTGAACTGGATCGATGTGGTATACCGGGGTTGACGTGCTGTCAGTGGATTGAATCAGGGCATGTGAAGCGTCTGGGGTAAACCATGGAAAGTTGTGTGGGGCCTGGATGTGGAAAGGGAGCTGTGGTTTCGGGCATTATTGCGTGACAACTGGAGACTGAGTGTGAACGAATGGGGCCTTTGTTGTCTTTTCCTAGTGCTACCTCGCACACATGAGGGGGGAGGGGGATGGTATTCCATGTGTGGTGAGGTGGCGATGGGAATGAATAGGGGCAGGCAGTGTGAATTGTGTGCATGGGTATATATGTATGTGTCTGTGTGTGTATATATATGTGTACATTGAGATGTATAGGTATGTATATTTGCGTGTGTGGGCGTGTGTGTGTGTACATTGTGTATGGGGGTGGGTTGTGCCATTTCTTTCGTCTGTTTCCTTGCGCTACCTCGCAAACGCAGGAGATAGTGACAAAGCAAAATGAATATAAATATATGTCTGTGTACGTATATGTATGCACACGTTGAAATGTAAAGGTATGTATATGTGCATGTGTGGGCATTTATGTATATGCATGTGTATGTGGTTGGATTGGGCCATTCTTTCGTTTGTTTCCTTGGGCTACCTCGCTAGTGCGGGAGACAGCGACTAAGTATACTGATCAAAATGACCAGGAAGCCTCTGGGCCTTTATACTCACCATCTGGTATGTGGTGAGGCCAATGACCTCAATGATGCCATCATCAGTATGTTGCTCTATTCCGGTGCTTCGGTTCCAGGGATGGGTTCCTGATCCATAGCTGCCAGTAACAAGCATTGCATTAGCAAATGGTAATAATATGGTCAATGCTTTAATATGATGATATCTGGGCTAAATGGGGAACAGAAAGTTGAGGGGAAAAAAGGAAGAAAAGAGATAGACGACAAGAGGGTGAAGGAAAGAGATTGTAAACTGAATTGAAAGCACTAGAGTATGGAGGAGTCTTGCAAAATACAGTGATAATAATGGTGAAACTATTAACATGTAGCAGCATTTCATGCCTTACCTTCCTGCCATATATATAAAAGGGAAGGGAGCGGGGGGCTGGAAATCCTCCCCTCTCATTTTCTTTTTTAGTTTTCCAAGAGAAGGAACAGAGAAGGGGGCCACATGGGGATGTTCCCTCAGGGGCCCAGTCCTCTGTTCTTGACGCTACCTCGCTAATGCGGGAAATGGCGAATAGTATGAAAGAAAGAAAGATATATATATATATATATATATATATATATATATATATATATATATATATATATATATATATATATATATATATTTTTTTTTTTGTCGCTGTCTCCTGCGTTTGCGAGGTAGCGCAAGGAAACAGACGAAAGAAATGGCCCAACCCACCCCCATACACATGTATATACATACATCCACACACGCAAATATACATACCTACACAGCTTTCCATGGTTTACCCCAGACGCTTCACATGCCTTGATTCAATCCACTGACAGCACGTCAACCCCAGTATACCACATCGCTCCAATTCACTCTATTCCTTGCCCTCCTTTCACCCTCCTGCATGTTCAGGCCCCGATCACACAAAATCTTTTTCACTCCATCTTTCCACCTCCAATTTGGTCTCCCTCTTCTCCTCGTTCCCTCCACCTCCGACACATATATTCTCTTGGTCAATCTTTCCTCACTCATTCTCTCCATGTGCCCAAACCATTTCAAAACACCCTCTTCTGCTCTCTCAACCACGCTCTTTTTATTTCCACACATCTCTCTTACCCTTACGTTACTTACTCGATCAAACCACCTCACACCACACATTGTCCTCAAACATCTCATTTCCAGCACATCCATCCTCCTGCGCACAACTCTATCCATAGCCCACGCCTCGCAACCATACAACATTGTTGGAACCACTATTCCTTCAAACATACCCATTTTTGCTTTCCGAGATAATGTTCTCGACTTCCACACATTCTTCAAGGCTCCCAGAATTTTCGCCCCCTCCCCCACCCTATGATCCACTTCCGCTTCCATGGTTCCATCCGCTGCCAGATCCACTCCCAGATATCTAAAACACTTCACTTCCTCCAGTTTTTCTCCATTCAAACTCACCTCCCAACTGACTTCACCCTCAACCCTACTGTACCTAATAACCTTGCTCTTATTCACATTTACTCTTAACTTTCTTCTTTCACACACTTTACCAAACTCAGTCACCAGCTTCTGCAGTTTCTCACATGAATCAGCCACCAGCGTTGTATCATCAGCGAACAACAACTGACTCACTTCCCAAGCTCTCTCATCCCCAACAGACTTCATACTTGCCCCTCTTTCCAAAACTCTTGCATTCACCTCCCTAACAACCCCATCCATAATCAAATTAAACAACTATGGAGACATCACACACCCCTGCCGCAAACCTACATTCACTGAGAACCAATCACTTTCCTCTCTTCCTACACGTACACATGCCTTACATCCTCGATAAAAACTTTTCACTGTGTCTAACAACTTGCCTTCCACACCATATATTCTTAATACCTTCCACAGAGCATCTCTATCAACTCTATCATATGCCTTCTCCAGTTCCATAAATGCTACATACAAATCCATTTGCTTTTCTAAGTATTTCTCACATACATTCTTCAAAGCAAACACCTGATCCACACATCCTCTACCACTTCTGAAACCACACTGCTCTTCCCCAATCTGATGCTCTGTACATGCCTTCACCCTCTCAATCAATATCCAGGAGAGACTGAGTACAGAATGGAAAAAGGTGAGAACAATGGAAGTAAGGGGAGTGGGGGAGGAATGGGATGTATTTAGGGAATCAGTGATGGATTGCGCAAAAGATGCTTGTGGCATGAGAAGAGTGGGAGGTGGGTTGATTAGAAAGGGTAGTGAGTGGTGGGATGAAGAAGTAAGAGTATTAGTGAAAGAGAAGAGAGAGGCATTTGGACGATTTTTGCAGGGAAAAAATGAAATTGAGTGGGAGATGTATAAAAGAAAGAGACAGGAGGTCAAGAGAAAGGTGCAAGAGGTGAAAAAAAAGGGCAAATGAGAGTTGGGGTGAGAGAGCATCATTAAATTTTAGGGAGAATAAAAAGATGTTCTGGAAGGAGGTAAATAAAGTGCGTAAGACAAGGGAGCAAATGGGAACTTCAGTGAAGGGCGCAAACGGGGAGGTGATAACAAGTAGTGGTGATGTGAGAAGGAGATGGAGTGAGTATTTTGAAGGTTTCTTGAATGTGTTTGATGACAGAGTGGCAGATATAGGGTGTTTTGGTCGAGGTGGTGTGCAAAGTGAGAGGGTTAGGGAAAATGATTTGGTAAACAGAGAAGAGGTAGTAAAAGCTTTGCGGAAGATGAAAGCCGGCAAGGCAGCAGGTTTGGATGGTATTGCAGTGGAATTTATTAAAAAAGGTGGTGACTGTATTGTTGACTGGTTGGTAAGGTTATTTAATGTATGTATGACTCATGGTGAGGTGCCTGAGGATTGGCGGAATGCGTGCATAGTGCCATTGTACAAAGACAAAGGGGATAAGAGTGAGTGCTCAAATTACAGAGGTATAAGTTTGTTGAGTATTCCTGGTAAATCATATGGGAGGGTATTGATTGAGAGGGTGAAGGCATGTACAGAGCATCAGATTGGGGAAGAGCAGTGTGGTTTCAGAAGTGGTAGAGGATGTGTGGATCAGGTGTTTGCTTTGAAGAATGTATGTGAGAAATACTTAGAAAAGCAAATGGATTTGTATGTAGCATTTATGGATCTGGAGAAGGAATATGATAGAGTGGATAGAGATGCTCTGTGGAAGGTATTAAGAATATATGGTGTGGGAGGCAAGTTGTTAGACGCAGTGAAAAGTTATTATCGAGGATGTAAGGCATGTGTACGTGTAGGAAGAGAGGAAAGTGATTGGTTCTCAGTGAATGTAGGTTTGCGGCAGGGGTGTGTGATGTCTCCATGGTTGTTTAATTTGTTTATGGATGGGGTTGTTAGGGAGGTGAATGCAAGAGTTTTGGAAAGAGGGGCAAGTATGAAGTCTGTTGGGGATGAGAGAGCTTGGGAAGTGAGTCAGTTGTTGTTCGCTGATGATACAGCGCTGGTGGCTGATTCATGTGAGAAACTGCAGAAGCTGGTGACTGAGTTTGGTAAAGTGTGTGAAAGAAGAAAGTTAAGAGTAAATGTGAATAAGAGCAAGGTTATTAGGTACAGTAGGGTTGAGGGTCAAGTCAATTGGGAGGTAAGTTTGAATGGAGAAAAACTGGAGGAAATAAAGTGTTTTAGATATCTGGGAGTGGATCTGGCAGCGGATGGAACCATGGAAGCGGAAGTGGATCATAGGGTGGGGGAGGGGGCGAAAATTCTGGGAGCCTTGAAGAATGTGTGGAAGTCGAGAACATTATCTCGGAAAGCAAAAATGGGTATGTTTGAAGGAATAGTGGTTCCAACAATGTTGTATGGTTGCGAGGCGTGGGCTATAGATAGAGTTGTGCGCAGGAGGATGGATGTGCTGGAAATGAGATGTTTGAGGACAATGTGTGGTGTGAGGTGGTTTGATTGAGTAAGTAACGTAAGGGTAAGACAGATGTGTGGAAATAAAAAGAGCGTGGTTGAGAGAGCAGAAGAGGGTGTTTTGAAATGGTTTGGTCACATGGAGAGAATGAGTGAGGAAAGATTGACCAAGAGGATATATGTGTCGGAGGTGGAGGGAACGAGAAGTGGGAGACCAAATTGGAGGTGGAAAGATGGTGTGAAATAGATTTTGTGTGATCGGGGCCTGAACATACAGGAGGGTGAAAGGAGGGCAAGGAATAGAGTGAATTGGATCGATGTGGTATACCGGGGTTGACGTGCTGTCAGTGGATTGAATCAGGGCATGTGAAGCGTCTGGGGTAAACCATGGAAAGCTGTGTAGGTATGTATATTTGTGTGTGTGGACATATGTATATACATTTGTATGGGGGTGGGTTGGGCCATTTCTTTCGTCTGTTTCCTTGCGCTACCTCGCAAACGCGGGAGACAGCGGCAAAAAAAATATATATATATATATATATATATATATATATATATATATATATATATATATATATATATATATATATATATATATATATATATATTTTTTTTTCTTTCTTTTTTGCTTTGTCGCTGTCTCCTACGTTTGCGAGGTAGCGCAAGGAAACAGACGAAAGAAATGGCCCAACCCACCCCCATACACATGTATATACATACGTCCACACACGCAAATATACATACCTACACAGCTTTCCATGGTTTACCCCAGACACTTCACATGCCCTGATTCAATCCACTGACAGCACGTCAACCCCGGTATACCACATCGATCCAATTCACTCTATTCCTTGCCCTCCTTTCACCCTCCTGCATGCTCAGGCCCCGATCACACAAAATCTTTTTCACTCCATCTTTCCACCTCCAATTTGGTCTCCCACTTCTCCTCGTTCCCTCCACCTCCGACACATATATCCTCTTAGTCAATCTTTCCTCACTCATTCTCTCCATGTGCCCAAACCATTTCAAAACACCCTCTTCTGCTCTCTCAACCACGCTCTTTTTATTTCCACACATCTCTCTTACCCTTACGTTACTTACTCGATCAAACCACCTCACACCACACATTGTCCTCAAACATCTCATTTCCAGCACATCCATCCTCCTCACACAACTCTATCCATAGCCCACGCCTCGCAACCATACAACATTGTTGGAACCACTATTCCTTCAAACATACCCATTTTTGCTTTCCGAGATAATGTTCTCGACTTCCACACATTCTTCAAGGCCCCCAGAATTTTCGCCCCCTCCCCCACCCTATGATCCACTTCCGCTTCCATGGTTCCATCCGCTGCCAGATCCACTCCCAGATATCTAAAACACTTCACTTCCTCCAGTTTTTCTCCATTCAAACTCACCTCCCAATTGACTTCACCCTCAACCCTACTGTACCTAATAACCTTGCTCTTATTCACATTTACTCTTAACTTTCTTCTTCCACACACTCTACCAAACTCAGTCACCAGCTTCTGCAGTTTCTCACATGAATCAGCTACCAGCGCTGTATCATCAGCGAACAACAACTGACTCACTTCCCAAGCTCTCTCATCCCCAAAAGACTTCATACTTGCCCCTCTTTCCAAAACTCTTGCATTTACCTCCCTAACAACCCCATCCATAAACAAATTAAACAACCATGGAGACATCACACACTCCTGCCGCAAACCTACATTCACTGAGAACCAATCACTTTCCTCTCTTCCTACACGTACACATGCCTTACATCCTCGATAAAAACTTTTCACTGCTTCTAACAACTTTCCTCCCACACCATATATTCTTAATACCTTCCACAGAGCATCTCTATCAACTCTATCATATGCCTTCTCCAGATCCATATATATATATATATATATATATATATATATATATATATATATATACATTTCTCCCCTATTCCCTGGGGATAGGGGAGAAAGAATACTTCCCACGTACTCCCTGTGTGTCGTAGAAGGCGACTAAAAGGGGAGGGAGCAGGGGGCTGGAAATCCTCCCCTCTCGTTTTTTTTTTAATTTTCCAAAAGAAGGAACAGAGAATTGGGCCAGGTGAGGGTATTCCCTCAAAGGCCCAGTCCTCTGTTCTTAACGCTACCTCGCTAATGCGGGAAATGGCGAATAGTTTGAAAGAAAGAAAGATATATATATATATATATATATATATATATATATATATATATATATATTCATACTTTCAAACTTGATCACTGTTTCTCCACATTAGTAAGGTAGCACCAGGAAAAGATGAAGAAAGGCTGCATCTGCTCATCCATTCAATAGCTGTCATGTGTAATGCACTGAAACTACAGCTCCCTATCCACAAACAGGCCCCATAGACCTTTCCATGGTTTACTCCAGACACTTCATATGCCCTGGTTTAGTCCACTGATAACATGTCAACCCCAGTATACCACATTATTCTAATTCTCTCTATCCCATGACTGCCTTTTGTCCTTATTCTCATTCAGGCCTCGATCACTTAAAATCTTTTTCACTCCATCCTTCCATCTCTAATTCGGTTTCTCCAATCTCCTCATTACCTCCACTTCTGACAAATATGTCCTCTTTGTCAACCTTACCTCATGCAAGAATACGTGGAATGGTGTATGCGAGAGAGGCATGTAAGGATAGGGATAAGTGGAGGATCTTTTGCTGTGGCCATCCCTCGATGGGAGTTACCGGAGGAATGGGCATCAGAGATATAGTTAGATATATAGACAGATGTCCAAGACGTTTCATTACTCTCTTCAGATCTTTCAACCGCACTATTTTCATTACCACAAAACTCTCTTACCCTTACATCACTTACTTGATCAAACCACATCACACCACATATTGTCCTCAAGCATTTAATTTCCAATGCATCCAACCTCCTCCATTTATCCTTATCTACAGTTCTTGCCTCATATCCATATAATGTTGTTGGGAATGCTATTCCTTCAAACATACCCATTTCTGCCTTCCTCAGCGCTTCCAGAACCTTCGCCCCCTCCCCCACCCAATGACTCACTTCTGCTTCCAAGGTTCCACTCGCTGCCATGTTCACTTCCATGGTTCCATTCACTGCCACATCCACTTCCAGGTATGTAAAACTCTTAAGTTCCTCGAATTGTTCTCCATCTAAACTCATATCCTAAAGAACCTGTCCCTCAACCCTATCTAACCAAATAACCTTGCTGTTATTCACATTTACTCTTAACTCTCTCCATTCACATACTTTTTCAAACTCAGTCTACAACTTCTGCAGTTTCCCACTTGAATTCACTCCTAATGCCATATCATCAGCAACCAACAATTAACTCACTTCCCAGGCCCTCTCATTCCCTGCAGTCTGTATACTTGCCACTCCCTCTGACTCTCGCATTTATCTCCCTCACCACCCAATCCATAAACAAATTGACTAACCATGGTGATATCACACACCCATGCTGCAGAGAAAGATCCTTCATTTGGAGCCATTCTCTCTCCTCTCTTTCTACTTATACAAATGCCTTACACCCTTGATAAAAACTTCTTATTGCTTCTAGCATCTTTCCTACCACACGGTATATTCACGAGACCTTCAACAAGGCATCTCTCTTAACCCTATCATATGCTTTCTCCAGATCCATAAATGCCACATAAAAATTCCTCTGTTTCTTTAAGCACTTCTCACACACAATCTTAAAACAAACACCTGATCCACATATCCTCTACCACTTTTGAAACCCCACTGCTCCTCCCCAATCTGATGCTCTGTACATGCCTTTACCATCTGTCAATACCCTCCCATACAACATACCAGGTATACTCAGCAAACTAATACCTCTGTAGTTTGAACACTCACATTTATTCCCCTTGATTCTACACAATGGCACTATTTATGCATTCTTCATTGTCCATAGGCATCTCACCATGATTCATACATACTTTGAATATCTTAACTAATCAATCAGCAACACAATCAAGCAACACAATCACTTCCTTTCTTAACAAATTCAAATGCAGTACCATCCACTCCAACTCAGCCAGTTTCATCTTATGTATGGCTTTCACCGCCTCTTCTCTCTTCACTACATCACTCTCTATAACTCTCTCACTTTGCATACCATCCTCACCCAAACATCCTACATTTGCCACATTTAATAGGACCTCAAAACATGCACTTCATCTCCTCCTCACTTTGTCATTATCTCTTATTACTTCCCCTTTTGCTCCTTTCACTGATGTTCCAATTTGTGTTCATTTTTTGCAAATGTACATTATTTACTTTCTTCCAAAACATCTTATTCTCCCTAAAGTTGACAGATACTTGTTCATGCCAACCCTCATTTGCCTCTTTTTCAACTCCTGCACCTTCCTCTTAACCTCCTGCCACTTTCTCTTATGTGTATCCTAATCATTTGCACTCCCTGTAAACATCACCCAAACACCTTTCTTTCCTCTTTCACTGTGAACTTTACTTATTCATCCCACCACTTACTACCTTTTTAAATCTGTTCGCCTCTCACCTTACACATGCCTTATGCATCTCTTTCTAATCTGTCCACCTCCCATGCTTCTCATGCCACAAGCATCTTTTGCACAAGCCATCACTGCTTCCCTAAACACATCCCATTCCTTCCCCACTCCCCTTACCTCCTTTGTTCTCACCTTTTTCCACTCTGTACTCAGTCTCTCCAGGTACTTCCTCACACAAGTCTCCTTCCTAAGCTCACTTACTCTCACCACTCTCTTCACCCCAACATTCTCTCTTCTTTTCTGAAAACCTCTATATATCTTCACCTTGACAAGATAATGATCAGACATCCCTCCAGTTGCACCTCTCAGCACATTAACATCCAAAAGCCTCTCTTTCGCACGCCTATCAATCAACACTAATCCAACAACACTCTCTGGCCATCTCTCCTACTTACATATGTATACTTATGTATATCTCTCTTTTTTAACCAGGTATTCCCAATCACCAGTCCTTTTTCAGCGCACAAATCTACAAGCTCTTCACCATTTCCATTTACAACACTGAACACCCCATGTACACCAATTATTCCCTCAACTGCCACATTACTCACCTTTGCATTCAAATCATCCATCACTATAAACCGGTCTAGTGCATCAAAACTACTAACACACTCACTCAGCTGCTCCCAAAACACTTTTAAATATGTAATCATTTAAATATTTACTTATACATCCAAGCAGGTGGCTAAACAATATTTCAATCTCATTTTCATATTCTGCATGAAATAGGTGCTGTAATGATGTTTTCCAAAGTAGAACAGCAATGAATGTAGTAGTAGTTCAGGGTATCTTTTCGACCAAAATTGTTTGTTTTAACACTGAAATATAACTTGTATACCTCAAATCTAAATGCAAAATATATCTTGATGCTTCCTCTAGCCAAAAAAATGCCAAATAATTATGAAGCAGATACTCATTAAATATCTTAATCTTGTAAACATTTAGATGTTTCATTTTAAGACTTAATGGCCCCTTAAAAATATTTCAACTCAGAATCATAATCAGAAAGAAAAATATGCCCAATACTGAGGTTTAGAAGCAAATATCTAAAGAAAATTAGGAAAAATTGCAGTAACATTTACAGGTATCCTCTTGGTCAATCTTTCCTCACTCATTCTCTCCATGAGACCAAACCATTTCAAAACACCCTCTTCTACTCTTTCAACCACACTTTTTATTACCACACATCTCTCTTACCCTTACATTACTTACTCAATCAAACCACCTCACACCACATATTGTCCTCAAACATCTCATTTCCAGCACATCCACCCTCCTGCGCACAATTCTATCCATAGCCCATGCCTCGCAACCATACAACATTGTTGGAACCACTATTCCTTCAAACATACCCATTTTTGCTTTCCGAGATAATGTTCTCGACTTCCACACATTCTTCAAGGCTCCCAGAATTTTCGCCCCCTCCCTCACCCTATCATTCACTTCCGCTTCCATGGTTCCAGATATCTAAAACACTTCACTTCCTCCAGTTTTTCTCCATCCAAACTTACCTCCCAATTGACTTGACCCTCAACCCTACTGTACCTAATAACCTTGCTCTTATTCACATTTACTCTCAACTTTCTTCTTTCACACACTTTACCAAACTCAGTCACCAGCTTCTGCAGTTTCTCACATGAATCAGCCACCAGCGCTGTATCATCAGCGAACAACAACTGACTCACTTCCCAAGCTCTCTCATCCACAATAGACTGCATACTTGCCCCTCTTTCCAAAACTCTTGCATTCACCTCCCTAATAACTCCATCCATAAACAAATTAAACAACCATGGAGACATCACACAACCCTGCCACAAACCTACATTCACTGAGAACCAATCACTTTCCTCTCTTCCTACACGTACACATGCCTTACATCCTCGATAAAAACTTTTCACTGCTTCCAACAACTTGCCTCCTACACCATATATTCTTAATACCTTCCACACAGCATCTCTATCAACTCTATCATATGCCTTCTCCAGATCCATAAATGCTACATACAAATCCATTTGCTTTTCTAAGTATTTCTCACATACATTCTTCAAAGCAAACACCTGATCCACACATCCTCTACCACTTCTGAAACCACACTGCTCTTCCCCAATCTGATGCTCTGTACATGCCTTCACCCTCTCAATCATTACCCTCCCATATAATTTACCAGGAATACTCAACAAACTTATACCTCTGTAATTTGAGCACTCAACTTTGTCCCCTTTTCCTCTGTACAATGGCAATATGCAAGCATTCTGCCAATCCTCAGGCACCTCACCATGATTCATACATACATTAAATAACCTTATCAACAAGTCAACAATACAGTCACCCCCTTTTATAATAAATTCCACTGTGATACCATCCAAACCCGCTGCCTTGCCGGCTTTCATCTTCCGCAAAGCTTTTACTACCTCTTCTCTGTTTACCACATCATTTTCCACGTAATGACAATACTAAATATGTGTGATAAGTACAAAAATACCTTAAAATAGCCACATATATTTTACCATTGAAAAATAAGATCATTTTATACATTGAAAATAAAAACATTACAACTTTTTCTTTTTTCAAATCTTTTGCACATATGAAGCATGAGTGTTACAGGTCTGTAAAGTACCTTAATAGTCAGGTGTTTCAGTGTAAATTGTCTTAAGTCAAAATGTCACAGATCAGGGCAAAGATGAAGTGGTGGGTGGGGATATGCCTTCAGTTTTACTATCATGTCTCCATTTATGGTGGTGGGTGCTGAAAAGCCTTCTGTTTTACTATCCTGCCTTCATCTTTGGTGGTGAGTAGTGAGAAGCCTTCTGTCTTATTATCCTATCTCCAGCCATTGTGGTAGGTGGGGATGAGTGCTTTATCTTACTATCCTGTCACCATTTATATATACTGAGAGGGGAGCCTTCTGCTATACTATCCTAACACCAACAACAATTGAGGGGGGTGAGGAGCCTTCTGCTATAATGTCCATTTTCTTTTCTACCCTTACTACACTAATCTTTATGTTTTTGATCACTTGCACAACCATAAATGGCCTTGGAAGGACCCAGTGGACTGTTGCACATTGTATTCCTTTGTATTCTCTGTGTTTATCTATTGTGGTGGATGAGTACAAACTCTCTCTGTACTTTCATACCTTCATTTACAGAGCTGGTTGGGGAGGGGGCCTTCTTCTTAACTATCCTGTCTCTGTCTATAGTGATGGGTGGAAAGGAACCTTCTGCTATACTATCCTGTCACCATGAGCAGTACTGGGTGGGAAAGGGCCCTCTGCTTTGCTATCCTGTCATCGCCTATAGTATTGGATGAAGAGGTGTCTTCTGATTATCATCCAGTCTTTGTCTTATGTAATCAAGAATGCAGGATACTATTACTGTAGTCCAAAAGGTAACATTGTCACATACCATCAAGTCTTCTGATATTTGGCTTTCCCATGACCATGAGCACTTACCTAGGAATGTTGAGAAAGACAATGGCATGGAACTTGTTCTCCTTCAGGATGGGTGTCATGTCCTTGCCATCACACTCGAGTGTACAGTTGTCAGAGAGATCCTTCCACTTCCTCTGGAGGAGATCCTTGCCCCCTGCCTGCCCATAGAACATCTTATTGCGCAGACGTGAGTTGAACTTCTGCGGGTTGGCTTCTGTGTGGGAGAACAAGGTGGACTGGGCGAGTGAGAAATCTAGTGAGGCTGAGTGATAAAGGTTGATGAGATGTGAGAAGGCTTATGGGGATGAGAGACTGAGTAATGGGTGTACTGAGTTAAGGAGGGAGTGTGGGTGATAGGATATGTGGTATATGAAAGGAAGGTGAGACAATATGTGAATACATGCAAATGTATACATTTCCACTATACACACTATTTCTTCATACATGCTTGCCACCTCCTGCATGAGCTAGAAATACTCACAAAACAGATAGATTTGTATGTGGCATTTATGGATCTAGAGAATGGATGTGACAGGGTTGATGGAAATGCTTTGTAGAAGGTATTAAGAAAATACAGTGTGGAAGGTAAGCTGCTAGAAGCAGTGTACAAGTAGGAAGAGAGGAAGGTGACTAGTTCCCGGTGAAGGTTGGTCTGTGGCAGGGGTGTGTGATGCCATCAAGGTTGTTTAATTTGTTTATGGATGGGGAGGTTAGGGAGGTAAACACAAGAGTTTTGATGAAAGGGGTGAGCATGCAGTATGTTGGGGATGACATGCCCTGGGAAGTGAGCCAGTTTGTTTGCCAATGATACAGCATTGGTGGCTGATTCGAGTGAGAAACTGCAGAAGCTGGTGAATGAGTTTGGAAAAGTGTAAGAAAGGAGAAAGTTGAGAGTAAATGTGAATAAGAGCAAGGTTATTCAGTTCAGCAGAGTTGAGGGACAAGTTAGTTGGAATGTAAGTTTGAATGGAGAAAAAGTGGAGGAAGAGAAGTGTTTAGATATCTGGAGTGGACATGGCAATGAATGGGACCATAGAAGAGGAAGTGAGCCACATGGTGGAGGAGGGGGCAAAGTTTCTAGGAGCAAGGAAGAATGTGTGGAAAGAGGGAATGCTATCTTGGGGAGCAAAAATGGGTATGTTTGAAGGAATGGTGGTTCCAATAATACTATATGGTTGTGGGGCATGCATTATGGATAGGGTTGTTCAGAGGAGGGTGAATGTGTTGGAAATGAAATGTTTAAGGACAGCATGTGGTGTGAGGTGGTTTGAGTAAGTAATGAAAGGATAAGAGAGATGTGTGGTAATAAAAAGAGTATGGTTGAGAGAGCAGAAGGTGTTTTGAAATATTTTGGACATGGAATGAATGAGTGAGGAAAGGTTGACAAAGAGGATTTATGTGTCAGGGGTGGAGGGAACAAGGAGATGCAGAAGACCAAATTGAAGGTGGAAGGATGGAGTGAAAAAGATTTTTAGTGACTGGGGCCTAAACATGAAGGAGGGTGAGAGGCATGCAAGGATTGGGGTGAATTGGAACAATGTGATATCCTGGGGTCAACGTGCTGTCAATGGACTGAACCAGGGCATGTGAAATGCCTGGGGCAAACCATGGAAAGGTCTGTGGGGCCTGGATATGGACAGAGAGCTGTGATTTCAGTGCATTACTCATAACAGTTAAAGACTGAGAGTGAGCAAATGTGGCCTTTTTTTGTCTGTTTTCCTGGTGCTACCTTGGCAAGTAAGTATGAATATGTACATGGTTGTGGGCTGCCTACCAACTACTACCTACAGATTACCTAAACAAGAGATGATACAATATGGTCCCTGATAAAGGTTATGGACTATGAACCTGTATAATCCATGAGAGTGTGAGCTCTGTCTTAGATAAAAGAGAAGGTAGGGTAGACAGTTTGTATTCTGACTACTTGAAAGTATTTGGCATCGTATTGCATGAAAAGCTAATTAAGAATTTGGATCACTAGGCTGAAATAAGGGGGAGACTCTTTCACTGATGGATTATCCTCGTGAAAGGGAACAAAGAATCCTTGAAGTGGGTGGAGAACATCAATGGAGAAACACAGGTTTCTGTATTGAGGATGTTACTCTTCTTGATTTACGTGATGACTTGCCTGAAGGTATGGACTTCTACTTGAATATGTTTGCAAGTGATACAAAAATCATGAGGGAAATGAAAAGTTAGAAGGATTGTGTAAACTTTCATGGAGACTTATATAGAATTCAAAGTTGATCTGATACTTGGTTGATGAAATTCAACCCAAGTATATGTGAAGTAATGAGGATGGGACACAGTGAAAGAAGCCCTCAGTATGAATACTATCCATAACAGCATCTATAACCTGTCACTAGAGTCCCACATTACAAGAACAACAAAGGAGGCAAACTGTCTCCTGGTACATATCAGAATAGTATTCATGAGTATGGATAGGGAAATATTCAGAAAGCTGTTCACATCATCCGTAAGGCCAAAGCTAGAATATGTTACTCATGTTTAGTCACTGCACCTAAATAAGAAGAAAAAGTTAATGGAGAAGGTCCAGAGGAGAGCAAAAAAAGGGTGGCACCAGATAAAGACAGCTAAGTTAGATGCAAAGGCTAATGGCCTTAAATTTATGTAACTTGGAAGAGAGATGAGTGAGGGATGGCCTGATGGCATCCTGAAGGTTTTCAAACCAGGTTTATGACAGTGAACATTTATGGGAAAGATATAAGGAGAGAACAATTAGAGGCCACAACATGAAATTAACCTTACAAAAAAAAAGTGAAGAAATACTTTTACAGCATGAGAATGGTGGATAAATGAAATAAGCTGAATGAGGATATGGTTTGATGCAAACAGCATACAGAAGTTTTAAAGGCTGTATGATTGTAGAGAATGTTCGAAAGATGGGGTTTTACAGGGTAAAATCCCCTCCCCATACAGTAGATAATTACAAATAGGTAACTACATTGTTGACAGTGAAAAGTTCTCTGTAAGATGCAACTATACAACAGCCAGAGGCCAAAGCATTAAATTAAGATGTAAAGATGTTCCTTTATAGTACAAGAGTTATGGATGAGTGGAATGAAGTGAATGATGAAACTTGGAATGTGAGCAGCATACAGAAGTTCCAAACAATAAGTTTCTGACCAAATCCACTACCATGTTGACCCTTCAACCTTCAACATCTATCTAGCACTCACCTCTGGCCTCATGAAACTCAAGGGCAATGTGAGCATCAACACCGAAGGAGAAGTAGTTGTTGACAACTGTGAGCGGCAGGGAATCCCTGCCTTCCTCAGTAGGCTCACAGTCCTCATTCTTGACCACATCCACTCGCCACCGATCTAGGTGCACCACCTCCCCATCAGCAATGTTGCACAGGATTTTGCTGATGGGTTCATCTGTGTACCTGAGGAAGAAATTATGTGACTGCCAGTCAGGAAAACTCTCAGTGAAAAATAACAGGGCATATGGTACCAACAATGTTGTATGGTTGCTAGGCATGGGCTATGGATAGAGTTGCGTGCAGGAGGGTGGACGTGATGGAAATGAGATGTTTGAGGACAATGTGTGGTGTGAGGTGGTTTGATCGAGTAAGTAATGTAAGGGTAAGAGAGATGTGTGGAAATAAAAAGAGCGTGGTTGAGAGAGCAGAAGAGGGTGTTTTGAAATGGTTTGGGCACATGGAGAGAATGAGTGAGGAAAGATTGACCAAGAGGATATATGTGTCGGAGGTGGAGGGAACGAGGAGAAGTGGGAGACCAAATTGGAGGTGGAAAGATGGAGTGAAAAAGATTTTGTGTGATCGGGGCCTGAACATGCAGGAGGGTGAAAGGAGGGCAAGGAATAGAGTGAATTGGATCGATGTCCGGGGTTGACGTGCTGTCAGTGGATTGAATCAGGGCATGTGAAGAGTCTGGGGTAAACCATGGAAAGTTGTGTGGGGCCTGGATGTGGAAAGGGAGCTGTGGTTTCGGGCATTATTGCATGACAGCTAGAGACTGAGTGTGAACGAATGGAGCCTTTGTTGTCTTTTCCTAGTGCTACCTCGCACACATGAGGGGGGAGGGGGATGGTATTCCATGTGTGGTGAGGTGGTGATGGGAATGAATAAAGGCAGACAGTGTGAATTGTGTGCATGGGTATATATGCATGTGTCTGTGTGTGTATATATATGTGTACATTGAGATGTATAGGTATGTATATTTGCGTGTGTGGACGTGTATGTATATACATTGTGTATGGGGGTGAGTTGGGCCATTTCTTTCGTCTGTTTCCTTGCGCTACCTCGCAAACGCGGGAGACAGCAAAAAAAAAAAAAAAAAAAAAATGATGGAAATGAAGCTTTACTGTTCTCACAAGATGTGGTGACCAGCACCATTCTCTGGGATACAAGAACTATTCACCTGTGAACAATACATCCACTGATTACCATGTCAGTCACATTTGACTGACAAACACTATTTCTGCATAGGCTATGGCAGATATATGTGACAGACACGTTCTCTGTCATCAGATGTTTGTGCTTTACACAAAATACTGATTTTTAGTCAATTTAGAGCTTGTAGCCCCTGATGCATCTGCTGGCACATGCTTAGTGGCCCCAGTGCTAATTGAACATATAAATATATTAATAAAAGATGTAAAAAACAAAGTGTGATAGGCAGCACATAAGCATTCAGAGTTGAATTCTATGAAAAACATCAGTAATATTGGGCAAAAGAAGACTTCCTTAAAGAAAAAAAGTATTCACAATTAACAAAATTCAATGAAACAAAAAATAACATTTAAAGCTGAATTTAAAACAAAAATCACCCATATTGAGCACAAGAATGAGTTCTCTTTCAAGTGACAAAAGATTTCAAGTAGAATCTAATTAAGTGAACAAGCCTAATCTTTCCTTACAATCTAAGACAACAGATTTTGACTTGTGCAAAGTTAAGTAATTTGTATAGTGCACAGTACCCCTAGCAGCACACTATCCCTTCCCTAATGCTGTACTATATTACATACACCTGCACTACACCCTCACAACACTACACCTACATCCTCACCCAACACTACACATTTACCTTCCCTATTACAACTTCACCCTTCCCAGCACCATACCCACACCCTCAAAAGCACTATACTTTCAACTTCCCAGAGCACTATGCCTACAAACTCCTCACCTAAACTCTCCCCAGAATTAATCATCCATCCTCCCCAACACTACAAATTCACCCTGCACTACCCCTACACACTCAACTTCCCCTAGCACTAGAACTATACCCCCCCTGTTGCACTACCCCTTCACCCAATACTAAATACTCCCCTTACCCTAACTCCTCAAGAACTTCATCCTCCCTTTATACTCCCTCAGCACTACATTTTTTCACCTTCCTAGCACCACACCTTCACCCTCCCAAGCACTGCATCTACATGCTCCCCCCAAGGACTACACCTAAAATGTCCTTCGGCACTACTCTTACATCCTGCAGCACTACACTTTCACTCTGCTCACCACTCCATCTACACACATCCTCAGCACTATGTTTACACCATGACCATTACCTTTCCTATTACTACATCTTAATCCTCTTCAGCATTACACCTACATACTTCCCCAGCACTATACCTACATCCTCTCCCAGCACTACGCTTACGACATGACCAGGACCATACCTTTACCTTTCCCATTACTACATCTTTATCCTCTTGAGCATTACACCTACATATTTCCCCAGCACTACATATTCACACTTACCCTGCAAGATACCATCGCTTTTCCACTCAATACAGCATTATACCTTCATCTTCCACTGACACTACACTTTCACACTACCTCAGCACTATAATTTCACATCTCACCGGCACTATACCTTTATACTCTCCTAGCACTATACCTACAACCTCCTAAGTGCCGCACGTTCATATTCCCCCAGCACTACACCTTCACACTTCATCAGCACTACTTCTTTATCCTATATCCTCCAAAGTACTAAACTTTCACAGTCCCCTAGCATTATATGTACACCGTTCTGAGCATTGCACCATTCTCTTTTACACTACACCTAATGCTTCCCCCAGAACTACAATTCAACACTCCCTAAGCAATACTCTCCCCAGCACTAAACCTCCATCTTTCATAGCACTAAACCTTCACACTCCCCAGCAATACAGCTATGTCCTCCCCAAGTACTACATTTTATAATCTTCCCAGTACTACACCTTCACATTCCCCTGCACTGCACCTAAACTTCCTGAGTACTACACTTTTATCCCTACAGCACTACACCTACAACCTCACCAGCACTAACACCTTCACACTCCCCCCAGCAATACACCTTCACCAGCACTAATCTGCTGCCTCAGCAATAAACTTACACCCTGCCTAGTACTACACCTTCACACTATCACTAAAGCTACACCTACCCTAGCACTACATCTATGCCTTCCCAAGCACATCTTTCCCCTAAACCTGCATTCTCCCTAGCAATTCACCTTCACTCTTCCCCAGTGCTACAGCTACAATCTCCTGATTTCTAAAACTCTACACTTTCACTCTCCGCAGACCTATAACTACACCCTCTCTGCACTACACCTTCATCCTCCTCTGGCATGATATCTTCACCCTTTTTCATCACTACACCATCTTCCTTCCCCTACATTACTCTCACATCCTACTTCCCAACACCACACCTACACCCACTATGCATGACACCTTCATACTTCCCAGTACTCTAGCTGCATCTTCCCTTTTCCTTTTCCCTGAACCACACCACACTCCCTCAGCACTACCCTTTCATCTTTCTCTGCACTAAACCATTACCCTCCCGAGCACTTCAGCTTTACACTACCCCCTTCACCCTCCTGAACTAAACCTTCACCCTCTCCAGCAATGTACCATTATTCTCCTCAAAAATACACCATTACCCTCCCTGAGAACCACACCACACTTCCTTAAAACTGCACCTTCACCCTCCTGAACACTTCAGCTTTCCTTATTACACTTACACCCTCCAAGCACTACACTTTCACACTCCCCCAGTGGTAAACCCTCCTCTATTACTACATTTACATCTTCCACAGCACTAAACCTTCCCCCAGTATTACATTTACACCACCAGCAGTATACCTCCACTTTCTGCCAGCACTAAACTTTCCCCCAGTATCACATTTACATTTTCACCTCCACACTTTCCCAGTACTATATTTACACCTTGACCAGCTCTACACCTGCACACTTCCCCAGCACTACATTTATACCTTCACTAGCACTACATCATCACACTTCTCCAGCACTAAACCTCCCCCCAGAACTACATTTACACTCTCCTCAGCACTACACTGTCACGCTTACACACCCACTCCCCACTAAACTTTCACTCTCCCCTTGCACTGCAGTTATAACCCTCCATCTTATCACACCTTTATCCTCCCCTAGCACTACAGTTACACTCTCTCCAAGCAATATACTTTAACACTCCCTAGGAATATATCTTTACTCTCCCTAGCACTACAGCCACACACTCCCTTGCACTACACCTTCAGAGTTACCGTCTTGTATTCTCCTGTCAACCTCAGTCCTGACCCATGTATTGTCACTGTGATATACTGTCTCCCACTACTATCCTATACCCCTTTATTCCACATGCCATCACTTTTAGATCACAGGATGTTGGGGTGAGGGTTGAGATGGTACGTACCCGCCTCCCCAGCCCAGGGCCCGGGCCAGGTCATTTCCGGTGCCAAGGGGCAGGACAGCAACTGCTGGTGGTGGCTGGAAGTTGAGCTGGTCCAGCACAGAAAGGACCCAACCCACAGTTCCATCCCCACCGCACGCTAACACTCGCAGATTCGTCACCTTCCGGAACATCTCCAGCCTGATGGAGGAACATGATGAAGCATTTGTAACACCTGCTGCTCAGTATCACCTTTCGAAACATCTCCAGTCTGACAGAGGAGCATGAAGTGTTGAAATGTTATTACTACCTGCTGCCCATTATCACCCCATCAAACATTTCCTGACTGACATATGAATATGATAAACCATGTTAGTACCACCTGCTGCTCAGTCTCACTTTCCATCAAAAATTTCCAGCCTGACGGAGGGCCATGAAGTTTTAGTACCACCTGTTTCCTAGTTTCACTTTCTATCTAAAATTTCCAGTCTGATGGAGGAACATGAAAAGTGTTACTACTACCTGCTGTCTAGAATCACCTTCCATCAAACCTCTTCAGTCTGACGGAGGAAAAAGAAAGCTGTTAGCGCTGTCTGCTGTCTAGCATCTGACATAATGCATTATTTCTATCCACTGTGTCTTTTCCATCTATTCATTTTTCACTTAACAAGGTATCTTGACCCACTGGTGTACCTTAGTTAGGTGCCTCACTCGTCTAGCATGCCCAAGGGAAGTCTCACACCAGTGATGTCCATTGTGGAAGACTTTCCCAGTGATGTACCTCAGGAAGGTTTCTCACCTCACTAGCACACCACAAGTGGTATCTCACCCGACAAGTGTGTACCAAGGGAGTCTCAATCCTTTGGTGTGCCTCAGGGGGTGCCTATCCCCACTGACGTCCGCAGAGGGGTGCCTGACCCCACTGGCGAATCCTAACAAGGTGCCTGAACCTAATGGGAAGCATCATGCACCACTCCAATGCCATGTCCTAGGGAGATACTTCAACCTACTGGTGTGCCTTAGGGAGGCATCTAACCTCACTAGCACACCCAAGGAAGATAACAAAGCTCACTGGCATGACCCAGGAAGGTGCTTGATCCAAGCATCATGCCCTAAAAAAGTCTTTTAACCTAGTGACGTGCCCACAGGTGGTGACTTAAAGCACTGGCGTACCTTGGGGAGGTCTCTCATTCCATTGGTGCCCCAGAAAGATGTACCCTCATACTAGCATACCCAAAGGAGGTGCCTCACCTCATTGACATGCTAGAAAAGTGTCTCAACCCATTGCCCTTCTTATGGAAGGAGCCTTACCGTACAGGTGAATACCATGGAGTTGCCTAAATCCATTGGCAAGGCTTTGAGAAATGCGTAACCCTACTGATGTGCTCCCCCAGATGTACCTCATCCAGCTGGCATGCCTTAGGAATATTTTTCACATGAGCGAATTACCCTTTGGTGGTGCCTGGCACTAGTGGCGCTTCCTTGGGTTTCTCTACCCACTGGCGTTCTCCAGGGAGGTGTCTGATTCCATTGTCCGAGAGAGGTATCTCATCCCTATGGCATGACTTCAATTGGTCTAATACCAATGGTTGTTCTCCAGGGAGGTGCCTCACCATGCTACCATATCCTAGGCAGCTACTTCACACCACTATTGTGCCCAAGCAATATATATTATCCAGCTGGCATGAAGGATTGCACATTAAACTTTATGTTGAGGTGGTACCTGACAAGTACGCAGTAAATCTCTGCGACAGTAGGACAATGTTCGACCCTTTCATATTCTTGGTCTCGAAAGTCGGCGGCTGCTTTCTTTACACATCATAAACGAAGCCTCCAAGGGTTTCATAGGTATGGCCACTACTTACCCACAACTTCTGGCAGCATCTAATGAACAAAAACTAAGAAACAGCTGGTTTTATGGTATGAAACTAACAAGAAGGGCATTTAGTATCAATAGAAAAGTGCAACAATACTTATGGTAAAAAGTTGTAATATTTTTTAGATTATAATACAAAGTCAACCTTCCTCTTGTTACTTTTGCTTTACTTCTCCTCTCTCTTCCTCATGTCATGTTCTCATTGCTCCACTGCCTCATGTCCCATTCCCCGGGTACTGTCCTCATATCTATCCTCTCAGCCATGTCCAACCCTTACATTTGTCATCTCCCCATGTTCTGTTTGAACTTCTCTTCTCCCCCATTGTCCTATCTCCTTGTCCTATCTCCACATTTGACCCCTTCCCCGTATGTTATCTTCCCGTCCGTCCCCTCCCTTCATATCCTGTCCTCTATTCTGTCCCCTCACCCTTGTCCTGTCATTACATTTATCATCTACACCCTCACACCTGTCCCCTTCATGAGTCCAGTCCTCACATTTATCTTTTTTCCCATGTCCTGTTCTCACATCTGTACCTTCCCTAGTGTTCTGTCCTCAGATCTATTCCCTTCCCACTTCTGTCATCAAATCTATCATCTCATTCACGTCCTGTCCTTACATTAGTTTCCATCCCAGTGTCCTGTCCTTACATCTCTTCCCACCCTAGTGTCTTGTCCCCACATCTATTCCTTTCTCTGTGTCCTGCCCTAATGTCTTCCATCCTCCTTGTTCTGCCTTCACATCTCTTGCATCTCCCATGTTCTCCCCCTATATCTCTCCCCTCCCTTGTGTCTTGTCCTCAGATCTGTCCCCTCACTATGTCCTCTCCTTGCATGTATCCCCTCACCATGTCCTCTCCTCGCATCTCTCCCATTCTCTGTTGCTTTGTCCATACATTTGTCCCCTCTCTGTGTTCTTTCTTGATGTTTCTCTTCCTTGTGCCCTGCCCTTGCATCTGTCCCTTTTCCAAGTTCTGTTTTCACATGTATCCCATCCCGTGTCCTGTCCTTACATCTATCCAGTCCCCGTGCCCTGCCCTCACAAATGTCCTCTCCTTGTGTTCTATTCTCATATCTGTTCCCTTACCTAGGTCCTGTCCTCATCTCTCCTCTCCCTGTGTTCTGTCCTCACATCTACGTCTTCTAGTGTCTTCTCTTCACACTTGCCCCCTTCCTGTAACATGTCCTCATATCTATCCTCTCTCTCTCTCGTGTCCTGTCCTCACATCTGTTCCTTTCTCGTGACCGGTCTCCACAACTGTCTCCTTTCCCGTGTTCTTACCTCAACTCTTCCTTCCCCGTGTTCCGTCCTCAAATCTGTTCCCTCTGCATGTCATGTCCTCACATCTAGCCCCTTCGCAATGTCCTGTCCTCACATCTGCCCCCTTGCCAATGCTCTGTCCTCACATCTATCTCCTCCCCTATGTCCTGTACTTACATCCATCCCTTTCCTGTGTTCTGTTTTCACATATATCCCCTACCCATGTTCTATCCTTATATCTATCCTCTTCCCTGGGTCTTGTCCTCATTTTTTCCTCTCCCATGTTCTGTTTTCACATCTGTCCCCTCCCCTCTGTTCAGTCCTCACATTTATCCCCTCTCCCAGGTCTGTTCCCTTCCCGTAACCTATCCTCATCTCTTCCCTCATATGTGTCCAGTCCCCACATCTTTCCCATCTCCCATGTTCCATCCTCATCAGCTCCCTCACCCTTGTCATGTTCTCACATATGTCCTCTTCCCATTATATGTCTTCATCTCTCCCTTCTGTGCCCTGTTCCCAAAGCTGCTCCTTTCCCATGTTCTATCTTGTCTCTCCCCCTACCCCTAGTATTCTGTCCTCACATCTGTTCCCTCTCCATGTCCTGTCCTCACATCTATCCCCTTCCCAATGTCTTTTTTTCACATCTGTTACCTTCCCGTATCCTACTGTCATCTCTCCCCTCCTTTGTATCCTGTCCTTACATCTGTTCCCTTTCCCGTACTCTGTCCCCTCCCTCGATTCCTGTCCTCACATTTGTTCCCTCTCTGTGTCCTGTCCCTACATCCCTCCCCTCCTCGTTCTGTCCTCACATTTCTCCTCATCTTTCTTTCAAAACAATACATCGAGACGTACCCTGCCTTAGGTCCTCCTTGGGTGAGATCAAAGACCTGTCTGGGGTTAAGTAGCCACTGGAACTTCTGCATCAATTTGGCGCCCTGGTTGCCGCCGCTCTTGGGGTTGATGAATACAATCAGTGGTTTGATGTTAGCATTAGGGATGGGTTTGATGGCGAAGGGTCGGAATTCTTTGTCATTCTGCCGTTAGAGAGAAAAAGAGCATAAAGATGTTAGATTCAAGTATACATATTGAAATTTTTGTATGCACAGTACTCTTGTGTCAGATTCTTATAAAACTGAAAATCTTGACAAAGATAAACAGCAGTAAATATTGATATAGAATTTCCGAACATTTTCTAATCCCCTGAGCCTCGTCACAGTCTTTTACTCAAAGGTCTTCTCTTTGGTCCTCAAACATTAGCCCTTAAGTCACCTCCCCTGCCATGTTGAAGCGGCATGGTTTATCATTTTTTAATTTTATTTCAGCTTCTCAACCAGGCAGAACTTCCTCGTCTCAGCTTCACAAATAGGCAGAACTTCCTCTTGCTTCATCTTCTTACTAGGCAAAACTTCTTGTTTCAGCTTCTCATCCAGACAGAACTTCTTGTTTCAGCTTCTCAAGCAGGCAGAACTTGACTTTGTTTCAGCTTCTCAACCAGGCAGAGTCCTCTTGTTTCAGCTTTTCAACCAGGCAGAACTTCACCTTCTTTCAGCTTCTCAACCAGGCAGAACTTCTTGTTTCAGCTTCTCAACCAGGCAGAACTTCCTTTTGTTTCAGCTTCTCAACCAGGCAGAACTTCCTTTTGTTTCAGCTTCTCAACCAGGCAGAACTTCTTGTTTCAGTATCTCAACCAGGCAGAACGTCCTCTTGTTTCAGCTTCTCAACCAGGAAGAACTTCTAGTTTCAGCCTATCAACCATGCAGAACGTTCTCTTGTTTCAGCTTCTCAACAAGGGAGAATTTCCCCTTGTTTCAGCTTCTCAACCAGGCAGAACTTCTTGTTTCAGCCTATCAACCATGTAGAACGTTCTGTTGTTTCAGCTTCTCAACCAGGGAGAACTTTCCCTTGTTTCAGCTTCTCAACCAGGCAAAAAGTCCTCTTGTTTCAGCTTCTCATCCAAGAAGAATTTCTTGTTTCAGCTTCTCAACCAGGCAGAACTTCCTTGTTTCAGCTTCACAAATAGGCAGAACTTCCTCTTGCTTCATCTTCTCACCAGGAAAAACTTCTTGTTTCAGCTTGTTGTTTCAGCTTCTTGTTTCAACCAGGCAGAACTTCACCTTCTTTCAGCTTCTCAACCAGGCAGACCTTACTTTTGTTTCAGCTTCTCAACCAGGCAGAATGTCCTCTTGTTTCAGCTTCTCAACCAGGCAGGACTTCCCCTTGTTTCAGCTTCTTAACCAGGCAGAAAGTCCTCTTGTTTCAGCTTCTCAACCAGGTAGAGCTTCTTCTTGTTTCAGCTTCTCAACCAGGCAGAGTCCTCTTGTTTCAGCTTTTCAACCCGGCAGAACTTTACCTTCTTTCAGCTTCTCAACCAGGCAGAGCTTCCTTTTGTTTCAGCTTCTAAACCAGGCAGAACTTCCTTTTGTTTCAGCTTCTCAACCCAGGCAGAACTTCTTGTTTCAGCTTCTCAACCAAGCAGAACGTCCTCTTGTTTCAGCTTCTCAACCAGGCAGAACTTCCCTTTGTTTCAGCTTCTCAACCAGACAGAACTTCTTGTTTCAGTATCTCAACCAGGCAGAACGTCCTCTTGTTTCAGCTTCTCAACCAAGCAGAACGTCCTCTTGTTTCAGCTTCTCAACCAGGCAGAACTTCCCTTTGTTTCAGCTTCTCAACCAGACAGAACTTCTTGTTTCAGTATCTCAACCAGGCAGAACGTCCTGTTGTTTCAGCTTCTCAACCAGGCAGAACTTGCATTTGTTTCAGCTTCTCAACCAGACTGAACTTCTTGTTTCAGCCTATCAACCATGCACAACGTTCTCGTTTCAGCTTCTCAACCAGGGAGAACTTACCCATGTTTCAGCTTCTCAACCAGGCAGAACTTCTTGTTTCAGCTTCTCAACAAGGTATAAAGTTCTCTTGCTTCAGGTTCTCAACTAGGCAGACAGTCCTCTTGTTTCAGCTTCTCAACTAGGTAGAACTTCTCCTTGTTTCAGCTTCTCAACCAGGCAGAACTTTTCCTTGTTTCAGCTTCTCAACCAGGCAGAACGTTCTCTTGTTTCAAGTTCTCAACTAGGCAGAACTTCCCTTTGTTTCAGCTTCTCAACCAGGCAAGTATCCTTGTTTCAGATTCTCAACCAGGAAAAACATCCCCTTGTTTCTGCTTCTCAGATAGGCAGAACTCCTCCTGTTACAGCATCTCAACGAGGAAGAACTTCCCCTTGTTTCAGCTTCCCAACCAGGCAAAACTTCTTGTTTCAGCTTCTCAACCAGGCAGAACGTTCTCTTGTTTCAGGTTCTCAACTAGGCAGAACTTCCTCTTGTTTCAACTTCTCAACCAGGCAGAACTTCCCCTTGTTTCAGCTTCTCAGCCAGGCAGAAAGTCATCTTGTTTCAGCTTCTTAACCAGGCAGAACTTCCCCTTGTTTCAGTTTCTCAACCAGGCAGAAATTTCTGTTTCAGCTTCTCAACCAGGAACAACTTCCCTTCGTTTCACCTTCTCAACCAAGCTGAACTCCTTGTTTCAGCTACTCAACACGACATAACGTACTCTTGCTTCAGCTTCTCAACCAGGCAGAACTTACTCTTGTTTCAGATTCTCAACTAGGCAGAGCTTCCTCTTGTTTTAGCTTCTCAACCAGGTAAATATCCTTGTTTCAGATTCTCAACCAGGCAAAACTTCCCTTTGTTTCGCCTTCTCAACCAAGCAGAACTCCTTGTTTCAGCTACTCAACAAGACATAACGTACTCTTGTTTCAGCTTCTCAACTAGGCATAACTTCCATTTGTTTCAGCTTCTCAACCAGGCAGAACGTTCTCTTGTTTCAGCTTCTCAACCAGGCAGAACCTCTCCATGTTTCAGCTTCTCAACCAAGCAGAACGTTCTCTTTCTTCAGCTTTTCATCTTGGCAGAACTTCCTCTTGTTTCAGCTTTCAACCAGGCAGAATTTTCCCTTGCTCCAGCTTCTCAACCAGGCAGAAAGTCCTTATGTTTCAGCTTCTCGACCTGGCAGAACTCCCCCTTGTTTCAGCTTCTCATCCAGGCAGAACATCCCTTTGTTTCAGCTTTTCATCCAGGCAGAACTTCTCCTTGTTTCAACTTCTCAACCAAGCAGAACTTCTTGTTTCAACTTCTCAACCAAGCAGAACCTCCTCTTGTTTCAACTTCAAGAACAGGTAGAAGTTCATTAGTTTCAGCTTCTCAACCAGGTAGAACTTCTTGTTTTAGCTTCAAGAATAGGCAGAAGTTCATTTGCTTCAGCTTCTCAAACAGGCAGAACTTCTTGTTTCAGCTTCTCAACTAGGTAGAACGTTCTCTTGTTTCAGCTTCTCAACCAGGAAGAACGTTCTATTGTTTCAGCTTCTCAACCAGGCTGAACTTTCCCTTGTTTCAGCTTCTCAACTAGGCAGAACTTTTCCTTGTTTCAGCTTCTCAACCATAAAGAACTTCCCCTTGTTTCAGCATCTCAACCCGGCAAAACGTTCTCTTGTTTCAGCTTCTTAACCGGGCAGAACGTTCTCTTGTTTCAGCCTCTCAACCAGGCAGAGCATCTTGTTTCAGCTTCTCAACCAGGCAGACTTCCCCATGTCTCAGTTTCTCAACCAGGCAGAATTTCTTGTCTCAGCTTCTCAACCAGGCACAACTTCTCCTTGTTTTAGCTTCTCAACCAGGCAGAACGTTCTCTTGTTTCAGCTTCTCAACTAAGCAGAACTTCCTCTTGTTTCAGATTATCAACCAGGCAAAACTTCCCTTTGTTTCTGCTTCTCAGATAGGCAGAACATCCCCTTGTTTCAGTATTTCAACCAGGCAGAACTTCCTCTTGTTTCAGCTTGCCAACCAGGCAGAACGTTCTCTTTTTGAGCTTTTCAACCAGGCAGAGCTTCTTGTTTCAGCTTCTCAACCAGGCAGGACTTACCCATGTTTCAGTTTCTCAACCAGGCAGAACTTCTCCTTGTCTCAGCTTCTCAACCAGGCAGAACTTACCCTTGCTTCAGTTTCTCAACTAAGCAGAACTTTCTCTTGTTTCAGCTTCTCAACCAGGCAGAACTTCTTGTTTCAGCTTCTTAACCAGGCAGAACGTCCTCTTGTTTCAGCTTCTCAACCAGGCAGAACTTCCCCTTCTTTCAGCTTCTCAACCAAGCAGAACTTTCTCTTTCTTCAGCCTCTAAACTCGGCAGAACTTCATCTGCTTTCAGCTTTAAGCAGGCAGAACATCCCCTTGTTTCAGCTTCTCAACCAGGCAGAACGCCCTCTTGTTTCAGCTTATCAACCAGGCAGAAAGTCCTTTTGTTTCAGCTTCTCAACCAAGCAGAACTTTCCTTTGTTTCAGCTTCTCAACCAAGCAGATCTTCTCCTTGTTTCAGCTTCTCAACTAGGCAGAAAGTCCTCTTGTTTCAGCTTCTCAACTAGGCAGATCTTGTTCTTGTTTCAGATCCTCAGTCAGGCAGAACTTCCCCTTGTTTCATTTTCTCAACTAGGCAGAACTTGTCCTTGTTTCAGCTTCTCAACGAGGCAAAACTTCCCCTTGTTTCAGCTTCATAACCAAGCAGAACCTCCTCTTGTTCCAGCTTCTCAAACAGGCAGAACTTATTGTTTCAGCTTCTTAACCAGGTAGAACGTCTCCCTGCTTCAGTTTCTCAACTAGGTAGAACTTCTCCTTGCTTCAGCTTCTCAATCAGGAAGAACTTCCTCTTGTTTCAGCTTCTCAACCAGGCAGAACGTCCACTTGCTTCAACTTCTCAATAAGGCAGAACTTCTCCTTGTTTCAGCTTCTCAACAAGGCAGAACTTCCCCTTGTTTCAGCTTCTCAATCAGGCAGAACTTCTTGTTTCAACTTCTCACACAGGGAGGACTTCCCTTTGTTTCAGCTTCACTACCAGGCAGGACTTCTCCTTGTTACAACTTCTTAGCCTGGCAGAACGTTCTCGTTTCAGCTTCTCATCTAGGAAGAACTTCCTCTTGTTTCAGATTCTCAACCCGACAGAACTTCCTCTTGTTTCAGATTCTCAAACAGGCAGAACTTCCCTTTGTTTCAGCTTCTCAACCAGGCAGAGCTTCTCCTTGTTTCAGCTTCTCAACGAGGCAGAACGTTCTCTTGTTTCAGCTTCTCAACCAGGCAGAACGTTCTCGTTTCAGCTTCTTAACTAGGCAGAACTTCCTCTTGTTTCAGCTTTCAACCAGGCAGAACGTCCTCTAGTTTCAGCTTCTCAACCAAGCAGAACTTCTTGTTTAAGTTTCTCAACTAGGCAGAACTTCCTCTTGTTTCAGCTTTTCAACTAAGCAGACTTCTTGTTTCAGCTTCTCAACCAGGCAGAATTTCCTCTTGTTTCAGCTTCTCAACCAGGCAGATCGTCCTCTTGTTTCAGCTTCTCAACTACGCAGAACTTCCTCTTGTTTCAGATTCTCAACCGGACAGAACGTTCTTTTGTTTCAGCTTCTCAACCAGGCAGAGCTTCCTCTTGTTCAGCTACTCAACCAGGCAGAGCGTCCTCTTGTTTCTGCTTCTCAACCAGGCAGAGCGTACTCTTGTTTCAGCTTCTCAACCAGGCAGAACTTCCTCGTTTCAGCCTCTCAAACAGGCAGAACTTCTCCATGTTTCAACTTCTCAACCAGGCAGTACGTCCTCTTGTTTCAGCTTCTCAACCAGGCATAATTTTCTCTTGTTTCAGCTTCTTAACCAGGCATAATTTTCTCTTGTTTCAATTTCTCAACCATGCAAAACTTCCTCTTGCTTCAGCTTCTCAACAAGGCAGACCTTCGTCTTGTTTCAGATTCTCTTATTGCCTTCATCCATTCCCGTCGCCACCCCGCTACACATAAAATTGCGCCCCCCTCCCCCCGCACGCGCGCAAGGTAGCGCTAGGAAAGGACAATAAAGGCTACATTCATTCACACTCTAGCTGTCATGTGTAAAGCACCGGAACCACAGCTCCCCTTCCACATCCAGGCCCCACAAAACTTTCCATGGTTTACCCAAGACACTTCACATGACCTGGTTCAATCCACTGACAGCACATCGATCCCGGTATACCACATCGTTCCAATTCACTCTATTCCTTGCACGCCTTTCACCCTCCTGCATGTTTAGGTCCCGATCGCTCAAAATCTCTTTTACTCCATCCTTCCACCTTCAATTTGGTCTCCCACTATCTCCTCGTTCCCTCCACCTCTGACACATATATCCTCTGTCAATCCTTCCCCACTCATTCTCGCCATGTGACCAAACCATTTCAATACACCCTCTTCTGCTCTCTCAATCACACTCTTTTTATTACCACACATCTCTCTTACCCTTTCATTACTTACTCGATCAAACCACCTCACACCACATATTGTCCTCAAACATTTCATTTCCAACACATCCACCCTCCTTCGCACAACCCTATCTATCGCCCACGCCTCGCAACCATATAACATTGTTTAAACCATTATTCCTTCAAACATGCCCAGTTTTGCTTTCCGAGATAATGTTCTAGCCTTCCACACATTCTTCAACGTTCCCAGAACCTTTGCCCCTTCCCCAACCTGTGACTCACGTCTGTTTCCATGGTTCCATCCGCTGCTAAATGCACTCTCAGATATCTAAAACACTTCACTTCCTCCAGTTTTTCTCCATTCAAACTTACCTCCCAAATGACTTGTCCCTCAACCCTACTGTACCTAATAACCTTGCTCTTATTCACATTTACTCTCAGCTTTCTTCTTTCACACACTTTACCAAACTCAGTCACCAGCTTCTGCAGTTTCTCAACCAAATTAGCCACCAGCGCTGTATAATAAGCGAACAACAACTGACTCACTTCCCATGCCCTCTCATCCACAACACGCTGCATACTTGCCCCTCTCTCCAAAACTCTTGCATTCACCTCCTTAACAACCCCATCCATAAACAAACTAAGCAACCATGGAGACATCACGCACCCCTGCCGCAAACCGACATTCACTGGGAACCAATCACTCTCCTCTCTTCCTACTCGTACACATGCCTTACATCCTCGATAAAAACTTTTCACTGCTTTTAGCAACTTACCTCCCACACCATATACTCTTAAAACCTTCCACAAAGCATCTCTATCCACCTTATCACAGGTCTTCTCGAGATCCATACATGCTACACATAATCCTTCTGTTTCTCTGAGTATTTCTCACACACATTCTTCAAAGCAAACACCTGATCCACACATCCTCTACCACTTTTGAAACCACACTGCTCTTCCCCAATCTGATGGTCTGTACATGCCTTCACTCTCTCAATCAATACCCTCCCACATAATTTTCCGGGAATACTCAACAAACATTTGTCCTTGTAATTTGAACACACACTTTTAACCCCACTGCCTTTGTACAATGGCACTATGCATGCATTCCGCCAATCCTCAGGCACTTCACTATGATCCATAAATACACTGAATATCCTTACCAACCAATCAACAACACACCCTTTTTTGATAAATTCCACTGCAATACCATCCAAACCCGCCATGCCGGCTTTAATCTTCCTCAAAGCTTTCACTACCTCTTCTCTGTTCACCAAACAATTCTCCCTGACCTTCTCACTTCGCACACCACCCCTAACAAAACATCCTATTCTGCCACTCTATCATCAAACACATTCAACAAACCTTCAAATAGTCATTCCATCTTCTCACTTCATCACTACTTGTTATCACCTCCCCATTTACCCCCCTTCACCGGTGTTCCCATTTGTTCTCTTGTCTTATGCACTTCATTTACCTCCTTCCAAAACATCTTTTTATTCTTCCTAAAATTTAATATTCTACCACCCCAACTCTCATTTGCCCTCTTTTTCACTTCTTGCACCTTTCTCTTGACATCCTGCCGCTTTCTTTTATACATCTCCCAGTCATTGCACTACTTACCTGCAAAAATCGTCCAAACGTCTCTCTCTCTCTCTCTCTCTCTCTCTCTCTCTATATATATATATATATATATATATATATATATATATATATATATATATATGGATAGATAGATATATATTTATGATAATTTTTTGAAGGTGTTTCTCTCCCTCTCTCTTTTCTTCAGACTGGCTTAACTGCAGTCAGTTAACCTGGATGACTGGTTTGACTCCATCGCGCGCGCATACCTGCACCTGATATGTTTACCACCCCCTGGCAGGAGCTCCATGTTGGCCTCGTTAAGTGCAGCCTCCTTTGGTAGGAAATCCATTGAGACCAGCATTTTCCTCCTCTGTTGGTGTTCCACGGGACCTTGCCATAACCCACTTCCAGCAGCAGCACAGGCACGAGAAGTCAGCAACGATATCTCCCGCACACAAAATATAAAACTTAGGCTACCACTTTTTTCCTCAAGCTCAGGCCTCGGCAGTGCCTCCTCTCTTTTCTAACTGCACCACGAAAACATATAAAGACTCACATCCAGTATGGGACTCTTGCCTTATTACATCACTTATGTCTACACCAGCGCTCAGGGACTCCTGCCTCGCCTTTCCTCATCACTTTTTCTATTTCTGCACAAGTAGTAGCACCTCGTCCCATATCTATACCATCCCGTCTATATGAATAAAGCATTGTTGTTTTACAGGTGTTTCAGTATCCATTTCACGGTCCCGTCACAAATACGAAAGTAAATAAGCATACCCCAAAAGCGGCTAAACTGTTGGTCTTCTAGAGCGACTGGAAGACAGTCAGGCGTGATGTACATAAATACTGATTGTTACCGTCTTCTTGACCAAGCCACACCGCTTCCCACTGTCATTAACCAAATCATCCATCTCTCAGTCGCACTGAACGGCTGCCTTTTTACCCTCTTGTCTTTTTCATAGGTAAGTGAAAATGTAGAGGATGGATGTGTTGGAAATGAAATTCTTGACAGTATGTCATGCGACGAGGGTTAATAAAGTAAGAAATGACAGATTTTTTTTTTTTTTGGGGGGGGGGGGAGGGGGGGGGGGGGGGGGTTGAGGCCTATCATCTACCAGGGTTATTAAGATCGTCAATGTTAAGCTACATCCACCAACCCAAAAATCCTTAACGTCTGAAGGTATTAGGGATACTTCTAAGACTACAAACACTCACTGTACATGTGACCCATACCTGTAAGAAGCAAGAGGTAAGCAAGAGGTAAGGTACTGTATGGTTGAGCAAGTTGAGGTGAATCAGCTGAAATGGCTTGGACATATGGAGAGGATGAGTGATGAGAAAGTGATTAAGAGGAAATACGTGTCAGAAGAGGAGGAGGGAGGGGGGTACCAAGGCCGAGATGGAAGGACGTAGTGAAAGGCGCCGAGAGTTATCAAGGCCTGAACATTCAGGAGGGTGTGAGGTGGGCATGGGACGGAACGAATCGGAACCAAGTGGTACACAGGGAAAGACATGCCCTCATTGGGCCGATCCAAGGATGTAAAGCAGTCAGGAGAAATCACAGAAAGCTTTGCGGGGCTAGGCTGTGGATTGGTATGGATAGGGTGCTCTGGTTTCGGCGCAACACATGTACATGACAGATATGGAGTAAATGTAAGCAAATGAGGCCGTTCCCATTCTTGGAGCTGCACTGCTAACACTATTTTTCAAAATCGCTTTTCTTGTGGCCTGTATATGGACTTCTACTTGTGGTGAAGAGCACATGATCTCACGGCTGTCTATTCTTCCTGCTGAAGGATCTGGTGGATCTTACCAGAATTATAACTAAAACAAAAGCAGATATGTATAGTATTGGGTGTGACTCAGTTCGCAAGATCAGACAACTCAATGAACAATAAAAGATATGTCATGACCCACTGTCGCCCCACAAAGCGTTATCGTACTGCAGACGCCCTAGCTTGGTGGCAGGTCCCAGTGGTTGACCCAACCTGACCTAATGATCCCCAGAAAAATACGTTTCCGTTCTTACAGCCGCACCTGTGATATTACCCAGTGACATCCATATTCGATGTTCGGCAGGTTCGGGAAAGTAATCGAAAGACACTGAAAATGACCTAGCGTAAGATGATGATAGGGTAATAAAGATGAGCACAAGAAACATGAGCTGCAACCATAGAATTCTTCCGAGATGACAGCGGATGGGATTTTTTTTTTTTTTTTACCGGCACACTGAACATGAACTTACGAGAAAAAAAAGATTGCAAGAAAAGCTTGCTTACTGATAGACGGTCAAGAGGTTCACCTGCCTACCTTGTCACGGTTTTTTCTCTTGGTGGAGGCACGTTTCTTGGGAGACTTCCGGAGAGAGGACTTGAAGGAACCGCGCCGGGGTAATTTGACGATCCATGATGGCGGCACAATGATGCTGGAGTGAATCCCTACAAGAGAGAGAGAGACAACACGTTACATCTTAATTTACGGTCTTTTATTATATTACTACAGCTTTATACAAATGCACTATCATGGCTACGCCACACCATCACCACCACCATGGTGGTCACACCACCACTATCACAGAGGTTATGCCATCATCACCAATCACCAAGGCCACATCAACATAACCATGGCCATACTACTACCACTCCCGTGACTACACTGACACTACCATGGCCAATTCACCATCACAGTGGTCACGCCATAACCACCTTGGCCGTAGCAACACCACCATCATTCTGGTCACACCACTACCATCGTGACTACAACACACTGGCTACTTCATTACCACGGTGATCACACCACCGTGGCCATAAAACCACTACGGTGGCCATACCACCACCATCGTGGCCAACCACCACACCCATCGTGGACATAGCACCACTACTACTCAATATGACCAATCACTAAGGTGGTTTGGTGTCACCTTGCTAGTCATCACCACATTAAGCTATTTAACAGACGGCAATATGCAAAGTGAAATTATATATAGCAACTTCTCACGCGAAAGTTGAACTCGACCGATGTCAAAACCATAAATCTATTATTTTCCTTTGCACCCTCAATCGCAGACACTAAATCTTTGCTTTTCAGGGAATTTCAAATTGTAATAAGAAATCTCCAGCGGAGAACAATAAAAATATAAAAAAGACATAAAAGGAGGATGAAAGTATTACAACCCCTTGCTATAGTTGCTGGAGCCAGACAAAAGAGGTACTGCCTCCCTCTACATCCTCGCCGACAAAACTCTGTAATCCCTCTACACAGCAGGTTCTGTGTTCACGCAGGTGGAAGGAAATTGCCGGGAAAATAAACTAAATATAGACAAAGTCGGTCGACCTGGCAACCCCTGCCGACGAGGACACTGTCAACACAAGGGAAATGTAAACACTTGGTGATTATTTTTCCTGGCGGCCCAACACACTCTGCTGCTGATGGGTCAGGTCAAAGGGCAAGCCATTATACTCAGGGGTCATACCGTCGTACTAAAAGGTAGAACCATCGTCTTCAAGGGTCTTACCATCGTCCTCAAGGATCGTTCCGACAGGTTTAAGGATCGTAACGTCATGTTCAAGGGTCGTACGTATAGTCGGGTTCATACATACCACCGCCACTTTTAATGACATGATCACGAACAATGATGTGGGGAGGTAGGCAGACGCACCACCACTACTAAAGGTGTGGGTGTACAGCAGGAAGATGGTAAATGACTGTTCAAGGAAGATCCCAAGTTGCTAAGGGGACATAATAACCTACGACAAAATTTTGCCAAACAGCAGGGTTAGAGCGCAGCGCTCACCGCAGGAAAATCTAGGGCTACGAAGAATGAGCTGTACAAGTTACTGCGCAGCCATGACTACTCTCCCGATACTCAGGCGGGCAGTAACGGCAATACCTCCCTGATACCTCCTATTCACTACGAGATTACTACACGTACATGATGTAGCCTTCGCAACTTATCTTACTTTTTGGATGATGCTATTTCTCTCGACGGCTACTCCTAGGGCGTAGTTATCTTTTCGAAGCTCATCTGGTAATGTCAACAGTACCGTAACCTCCTTCTGAATGTTTCTGTAGTCACTATGTATGTGTCTTAGTTCTCCTGGCACTGTTTTACTTAAACATTACAGTTTTCTTTTGAGGGATACATCCAGTTTCATCCAATATCTTGTTAGTATGTTGCCAGGTATTACAAAATTATCTAATTATTCTGTATCCTCGTTGCCTAGTTGCTTTCACCTTTAAAGCATTGTTGTTTATCTATAATGCATAAAGGCGCTCCCATCTGTCCGTCCGTCCCCAGTCTACACGAGGCAAGGAAGTTGCCAGACGCACTACAACTAACGCCTTATACAGTTGTCAATAATTCATCTATTTACTTGGCAGGAGAGAGACTGCTGGCAGCCAGGGTAATTATGTTCGAGAAAATGATATATTATCATAATGACTGATACATACATTTGCCAGGTCCATCGGCCTATATATGTCGACCAACGCAGCCGGATAAGATTAAAGTCCATGCTACCCCCACCCAGATGAGGTTGGGACACACGTAAAAAAAACAGAAGTTTGATGTGTGTCTCTTAACCTTCGTGTAGCCGAGGTAGCCAGACGCCCTGCTCAAGGTTAAAATCCGATCTGACATATACATCTGTCTGGTTCATCGGCCTAAATGTGTGTGTATGTAACCAGGATGAGAAAAAAGGAGAGATAGTTATTATATTTGAGGAAAGGAACCTGGATGTTTTGGCTCTGAGTGAAACAAAGCTCAGTAAGAGAGATGGCCAGAGAGCATTATTGGATTACATGTTAATTGATAGGCGCGTGAAAGAGAGACGTTTGGATGTTAATGTGCTGAAAGGGGCAACTGGAGGGATGTCTGATCATTACCTAGTGGAGGCGAAGGTGAAGATTTGTTGAGGTTTTCAGAATAGAAAAGAGAATGTTGGGGTGAAGAGAATGGTGAAAGTAAGTGAGCTTGGACAGGAGACTTGTGTGGGGAACTACCAAAAGAGATTGAGTGTCGAATGGAAAAAGGTGAGAGCAAATGACGTAAGGGGAGTGGGGAAGGAATGGGATGTATTTAGGGAAGCAGTGATGGCTCGCGCAAAAGGTGCTTGTGGCATGAGAAAGGTGGGAGGTGGGCAGATTAGAAAGGGGAGTGAGTGGTGGGATGAACAAGTAAGATTGTTAGTGAAAGAGAAGAGAGAGGCGTTTGGACGATTTTTGCAGGGACGTAGTGCGAATGAGTGGGAGATGTATAAAAGAAAGAGGCAGGAGGTCAAGAGAAAGGTGCAAGAGGTGAAAAAGAGAGCAATAGAGAGTTGGAGTGAGAGAGTATCATTAAATTTTGGGGATGATAAAAAGATGTTTTGGAAGGAGGTAAATAAAGTGCGTAAGACAAGAGAACAAATGGGAACATCGGTGAAGGGGGATAATGGGGAGGTAATAACAAGTGGTGGTGAAGTGAGGAGATTGAGTGAGTTTTCTGAAGATTTGTTGAATGTGTTTGATGATAGAGTGGCAGATATAGGGTGCTTTGGTCGAGGTGGTGTGCGAAGCGAGAGCGTGAGGGAGAATGGTTTGGTAAACAGAGAAGAGGTAGTGAAAACTTTGCGGAAGATGAAAGCCGGCAAGGCGGCGGGTTTACATGGTACTGCAGTCGAATTTTTTAAAGAAAGGGGTGACTGTGTTGTTGACTGGTCGGTAAGGATATTCAATGTATGCATGGTTCATGGTGAGGTAACTGAGGACTGGGGGAATGCATGCATAGTGCCACTGTATAAAGGCAAAGGGGATAAGAGTGAGTGTTCAAATTACAGAGGTACAAGTTCGTTGAGTATTCCTGGGAAATTATATGGGAAGGTATTGACTGAGAGGGTAAAGGCATATACAGAGCATCAGATTGGGAAAGAGCAGTGTGGTTTCAGAAGTGGTAGAAGATGTGTATATCAGGTGTTTGCTTTGAAGAATGTATGTGAGAAATACTCAGAAAAACAGATGGATTTGTATGTAGCATTAATGGATCTGAAGAAAGCATATGATAGAGTGGATTGAGATGCTTTGTGGAAGGTATATGAGTATATGGTGTGGGAGATAAGTTGCTCGAAGAAAATTTTTTTTATCAAGGATGTAAGGCATGTGTACGAGGAGGAAGAGAGGAAAGTGATTGGTTCTCAGTGAATGTCGGTTTGCGGCAGGGGTGCGTGATGTCTCCATGGCTGTTTAATTTGTTTATGGAAGGGTGATTAGGGAGGTGAATGCAAGAGTTTTGGAGAGAGGGGCAAGTATACAATCAGTTGTGGATCAGAGGGCTTGGGAAGTGAGTCAGTTGTTGTTCGCTGATGATACAGCGCTGGTGGTTGCAGGTGAGAAACTGCAGAAGATGGTGACTGAGTTTGGTAAAGTGTGTGAAAGAAGAAAGTGGAGAGTAAATGTCAATAAGAGCAAGGTTGTTAGGTTCAATAGGGTTGAGGGACAAGTTGTATGTTTTGGACAATCACATGTTTACCAAATGGCGTCCTGGCTTCGTCTCTTCGATGTATATCAACTGACTGTTATATTTCTCTCTTGTGTCTCCACTAATGATGTGATTATTACACGAAAGTGCACTTGGGAACTTTTCGTGTTTCATTTTCCCCGTGGACTCATAGGAGTATCTTGATCACGCGCAAAATTGTGAGCCTTTCCAATATATATATGGGATGTATTTAGGGAATCAGTGATGGATTGCGCAAAAGATGCTTGTGGCATGAGAAGAGTGGGAGGTGGGTTGATTAGAAAGGGTAGTGAGTGGTGGGATGAAGAAGTAAGAGTATTAGTGAAAGAGAAGAGAGAGGCATTTGGACGATTTTTGCAGGGAAAAAATGCAATTGAGTGGGAGATGTATAAAAGAAAGAGACAGGAGGTCAAGAGAAAGGTGCAAGAGGTGAAAAAAAGGGCAAATGAGAGTTGGGGTGAGAGAGTATCATTAAATTTTAGGGAGAATAAAAAGATGTTCTGGAAGGAGGTAAATAAAGTGCGTAAGACAAGGGAGCAAATGGGAACTTCAGTGAAGGGCGCAAATGGGGAGGTGATAACAAGTAGTGGTGATGTGAGAAGGAGATGGAGTGAGTATTTTGAAGGTTCGTTGAATGTGTTTGATGATAGAGTGGCAGATATAGGGTGTTTTGGTCGAGGTGGTGTGCAAAGTGAGAGGGTTAGGGAAAATGATTTGGTAAACAGAGAAGAGGTAGTGAAAGCTTTGCGGAAGATGAAAGCCGGCAAGGCAGCAGGTTTGGATGGTATTGCAGTGGAATTTATTAAAAAAGGGGGTGACTGTATTGTTGACTGGTTGGTAAGGTTATTTAATGTATGTATGACTCATGGTGAGGTGCCTGAGGATTGGCGGAATGCGTGCATAGTGCCATTGTACAAAGGCAAAGGGGATAAGAGTGAGTGCTCAAATTACAGAGGTATAAGTTTGTTGAGTATTCCTGGTAAATTATATGGGAGGGTATTGATTGAGAGGGTGAAGGCATGTACAGAGCATCAGATTGGGGAAGAGCAGTGTGGTTTCAGAAGTGGTAGAGGATGTGTGGATCAGGTGTTTGCTTTGAAGAATGTATGTGAGAAATACTTAGAAAAGCAAATGGATTTGTATGTAGCATTTATGGATCTGGAGAAGGCATATGATAGAGTTGATAGAGATGCTCTGTGGAAGGTATTAAGAATATATGGTGTGGGAGGAAAGTTGTTAGAAGCAGTGAAAAGTTTTTATCGAGGATGTAAGGCATGTGTACGTGTAGGAAGAGAGGAAAGTGATTGGTTCTCAGTGAATGTAGGTTTGCGGCAGGGGTGTGTGATGTCTCCATGGTTGTTTAATTTGTTTATGGATGGGGTTGTTAGGGAGGTAAATGCAAGAGTTTTGGAAAGAGGGGCAAGTATGAAGTCTGTTGGGGATGAGAGAGCTTGGGAAGTGAGTCAGTTGTTGTTCGCTGATGATACAGCGCTGGTGGCTGATTCATGTGAGAAACTGCAGAAGCTGGTGACTGAGTTTGGTAAAGTGTGTGGAAGAAGAAAGTTAAGAGTAAATGTGAATAAGAGCAAGGTTATTAGGTACAATAGGGTTGAGGGTCAAGTCAATTGGGAGGTGAGTTTGAATGGAGAAAAACTGGAGGAAGTGAAGTGTTTTAGATATCTGGGAGTGGATCTGGCAGCGGATGGAACCATGGAAGCGGAAGTGGATCATAGGGTGGGGGAGGGGGCGAAAATTCTGGGGGCCTTGAAGAATGTGTGGAAGTCGAGAACATTATCTCGGAAAGCAAAAATGGGTATGTTTGAAGGAATAGTGGTTCCAACAATGTTGTATGGTTGCGAGGCGTGGGCTATGGATAGAGTTGTGCGCAGGAGGATGGATGTGCTGGAAATGAGATGTTTGAGGACAATGTGTGGTGTGAGGTGGTTTGATCGAGTGAGTAACGTAAGGGTAAGAGAGATGTGTGGAAATAAAAAGAGCGTGGTTGAGAGAGCAGAAGAGGGTATTTTGAAGTGGTTTGGGCACATGGAGAGAATGAGTGAGGAAAGATTGACCAAAAGGATATATGTGTTGGAGGTGGAGGGAACGAGGAGAAGAGGGAGACCAAATTGGAGGTGGAAAGATGGAGTGAAAAAGATTTTGTGTGATCGGGGCCTGAACATGCAGGAGGGTGAAAGGAGGGCAAGGAATAGAGTGAATTGGAGCGATGTGGTATACCGGGGTTGACGTGCTGTCAGTGGATTGAATCAAGGCATGTGAAGCGTCTGGGGAAAACCATGGAAAGCTGTGTAGGTATGTATATTTGCGTGTGTGGACGTATGTATATACATGTGTATGGGGGGGGGGGGCATTTCTTTCGTCTGTTTCCTTGCGCTACCTCGCAAACGCGGGAGACAGCGACAAAGTATAAAAAAAAAAAAATATATATATATATATATATATATATATATATATATATATATATATATATATATATATATATATATATATATATATTATATACAGAGGCTTCAAACAGCATGGCAAGGAAATTGCCCATCGCTGAACAACACTTCCACTGGACCTCTATCATCACCTCGTTAAGATCATCGTGTGTCAAGACATCATATAAAGCGCCTCTTCGCAAACGGAACTACCTTGGCCCACCAGTGATGCTACTACGTTTGTGAATCGGGAACCATTGCAACACAAACCTCGCCAGGTGGTAGAGTTTCCCGCAGTGTATCGAGACAGACTTCCCCAGAACTTTTTTTAAAGGGGAAGTAAATGTTTATAGTTGTGTTACTGGAGTGATAGTTTTCATACATGGTGTTTTGACAAGAAAATAGTGAAATTGGAGAAAAATGTAGCTTAGACATTGAAGCTTATTGATACAGTGGTTAAATTGATGAGAACTGCTATTGACGTTTGTGTAAATAAATTATACATTTCCTTTTTCCATAGCCAGAGGTTGAACCATTATGTGACATTCATTTTTTCATTCATTTCAAGCTAGAAGTTTCAGTTTTCTAAATTGTTTCTTACATTTTTCATATGTATATATATGTATGTGTGTGTGTGTGTATATGTGCGTATGTATGTGTATGTGTGTGTATGTGTATATGTATATATATATGTATATTATCCCTGGGGATAGGGGTGAAAGAATACTTCCCACGTATTCCTCGCGTGTCGTAGAAAGCGACTAGAGGGGACGGGAGCGGGGGGCCAGAAATCCTCCCCTCCTTGTATTAACTTTCTAAAATGGGAAACAGAAGAAGGAGTCACGCGAGGAGTGCTCATCCTCCTCGAAGGCTCAGAGTGGGGTGCCTAAATGTGTGTGGATGTAACCAAGATGTGAAAAAAGGAGAGATAGGTAGTATGTTTGAGGAAAGGAACCTGGATGTTTTGGCTCTGAGTGAAACGAAGCTCAAGGGTAAAGGGGAAGAGTGGTTTGGGAATGTCTGGGGAGTAAAGTCAGGGGTTAGTGAGAGGAGAAGAGCAAGGGAAGGAGTAGCAATACTCCTGAAACAGGAGTTGTGGGAGTATGTGATAGAATGTAAGAAAGTAAATTCTCGATTAATATGGGTAAAACTGAAAGTTGATGGAGAGAGGTGGGTGATTATTGGTGCATATGCACCCGGGCATGAGAAGAAAGATCATGAGAGGCAAGTGTTTTGGGAGCAGCTGAATGAGTGTGTTAGTGGTTTTGATGCACGAGACCGGGTTATAGTGATGGGTGATTTGAATGCAAAGGTGAGTAATGTGGCAGTTGAGGGAATAATTGGTATACATGGGGTGTTCAGTGTTGTAAATGGAAATGGTGAAGAGTTTGTAGATTTATGTGCTGAAAAAGGACTGATGATTGGGAATAACTGGTTTAAAAAGCGAGATATACATAAGTATACTTATGTAAGTAGGAGAGATGGCCAGAGAGCGTTACTGGATTACGTGTTAATTGACAGGCGTGCGAAAGAGAGACTTTTGGATGTTAATGTGCTGAGAGGTGCAACTGGAGGGATGTCTGATCATTATCTTGTGGAGGCTAAGGTGAAGATTTGTATGGGTTTTCAGAAAAGAAGAGTGAATGTTGGGGTGAAGAGGGTGGTGAGAGTAAGTGAGCTTGGGAAGGAGACCTGTGTGAGGAAGTACCAGGAGAGACTGAGTACAGAATGGAAAAAGGTGAGAACAATGGAAGTAAGGGGAGTGGGGGAGGAATGGGATGTATTTAGGGAATCAGTGATGGATTGCGCAAAAGATGCTTGTGGCATGAGAAGAGTGGGAGGTGGGTTGATTAGAAAGGGTAGTGAGTGGTGGGATGAAGAAGTAAGAGTATTAGTGAAAGAGAAGAGAGAGGCATTTGGACGATTTTTGCAGGGAAAAAATGCAATTGAGTGGGAGATGTATAAAAGAAAGAGACAGGAGGTCAAGAGAAAGGTGCAAGAGGTGAAAAAAAGGGCAAATGAGAGTTGGGGTGAGAGAGTATCATTAAATTTTAGGGAGAATAAAAAGATTTTCTGGAAGGAGGTAAATAAAGTGCGTAAGACAAGGGAGCAAATGGGAACTTCAGTGAAGGGCGCAAATGGGGAGGTGATAACAAGTAGTGGCGAAGTGAGAAGGAGATGGAGTGAGTATTTTGAAGGTTTGTTGAATGTGTTTGATGATAGAGTGGCAGATATAGGGTGTTTTGGTCGAGGTGGTGTGCAAAGTGAGAGGGTTAGGGAAAATGATTTGGTAAACAGAGAAGAGGTAGTGAAAGCTTTGCGGAAGATGAAAGCCGGCAAGGCAGCAGGTTTGGATGGTATTGCAGTGGAATTTATTAAAAAAGGAGGTGACTGTATTGTTGACTGGTTGGTAAGGTTATTTAATGTATGTATGACTCATGGTGAGGTGCCTGAGGATTGGCGGAATGCGTGCATAGTGCCATTGTACAAAGGCAAAGGGGATAAGAGTGAGTGCTCAAATTACAGAGGTATAAGTTTGTTGAGTATTCCTGGTAAATTATATGGGAGGGTATTGATTGAGAGGGTGAAGGCATGTACAGAGCATCAGATTGGGGAAGAGCAGTGTGGTTTCAGAAGTGGTAGAGGATGTGTGGATCAGGTGTTTGCTTTGAAGAATGTATGTGAGAAGTACTTAGAAAAGCAAATGGATTTGTATGTAGCATTTATGGATCTGGAGAAGGCATATGATAGAGTTGATAGAGATGCTCTGTGGAAGGTATTAAGAATATATGGTGTGGGAGGCAAGTTGTTAGAAGCAGTGAAAAGTTTTTATCGAGGATGTAAGGCATGTGTACGTGTAGGAAGAGAGGAAAGTGATTGGTTCTCAGTGAATGTAGGTTTGCGGCAGGGGTGTGTGATGTCTCCATGGTTGTTTAATTTGTTTATGGATGGGGTTGTTAGGGAGGTAAATGCAAGAGTTTTGGAAAGAGGGGCAAGTATGAAGTCTGTTGGGGATGAGAGAGCTTGGGAAGTGAGTCAGTTGTTGTTCGCTGATGATACAGCGCTGGTGGCTGATTCATGTGAGAAACTGCAGAAGCTGGTGACTGAGTTTGGTAAAGTGTGTGGAAGAAGAAAGTTAAGAGTAAATGTGAATAAGAGCAAGGTTATTAGGTACAGTAGGGTTGAGGGTCAAGTCAATTGGGAGGTGAGTTTGAATGGAGAAAAACTGGAGGAAGTGAAGTGTTTTAGATATCTGGGAGTGGATCTGGCAGCGGATGGAACCATGGAAGCGGAAGTGGATCATAGGGTGGGGAAGGGGGCGAAAATTCTGGGGGCCTTGAAGAATGTGTGGAAGTCGAGAACATTATCTCGGAAAGCAAAAATGGGTATGTTTGAAGGAATAGTGGTTCCAACAATGTTGTATGGTTGCGAGGCGTGGGCTATGGACAGAGTTGTGCGCAGGAGGATGGATGTGCTGGAAATGAGATGTTTGAGGACAATGTGTGGTGTGAGGTGGTTTGATCGAGTGAGTAACGTAAGGGTAAGAGAGATGTGTGGAAATAAAAAGAGCGTGGTTGAGAGAGCAGAAGAGGGTGTTTTGAAGTGGTTTGGGCACATGGAGAGAATGAGTGAGGAAAGATTGACCAAGAGGATATATGTGTTGGAGGTGGAGGGAACGAGGAGAAGAGGGAGACCAAATTGGAGGTGGAAAGATGGAGTGAAAAAGATTTTGTGTGATCGGGGCCTGAACATGCAGGAGGGTGAAAGGAGGGCAAGGAATAGAGTGAATTGGAGCGATGTAGTATACCGGGGTTGACGTGCTGTCAGTGGATTGAATCAAGGCATGTGAAGCGTCTGGGGTAAACCATGGAAAGCTGTGTAGGTATGTATATTTGCGTGTGTGGACGTATGTATATACATGTGTATGGGGGGGGGGGGGTTGGGCCATTTCTTCTTTCGTCTGTTTCCTTGCGCTACCTCGCAAACGCGGGAGACAGCGACAAAGTATAATAAAAAAAAAAAAAAAAAAAAAAAAATATATATATATATATATATATATATATATATATATATATATATATATATATATATATATATATATTATCCTGGGGATAGGGGAGAAAGAATACTTCCCATGTATTCGTTGCATGTCGTAGAAGGCGACTAAAAGGGGAGGGAGCGGGTGGCTGGAAATCCTCCCCTCTCATTTTTTTTAATTTTCCAAAAAGAACGAACAGAGAAGGGGGCCAGGTGAGGATATTCCCTTAAAGGTCCAGTCCTCTGTTCTCAACGCTACCTCGCTAACGCGGGAAATGGCGAATAGTTTGAAAGAAAGAATATATATATATATATATATATATATATATATATATATATATATATATATATATATATACGAATAAAGTGCATATGAACGCGCATCTTCATAGAACATACAAACCTCCAACAGCCAGGATCGAACCCGGGACCCCTGTGCAAGAGGCAGGCATGCTAACGTTACGCTAGGCTATGGGACTGTATAATAGGAAACAACTATTCGAAATACTAAGTACTCGAATACCCTTCGTCTCACAATGGTGAGCAACGGGGTATATACCGGTTATTTCCGAACAGACGCACATAGCCAGCTGATAGCGTTTTACCGAACCTAACTGTACAACGCGGAGGTATATGAATACGAATAAAGTGCATATGAACGCGCACCTTCATAGAACATACAAACCTCCAACAGCCAGGATCGAACCCGGGACCCCTGTGCAAGAGGCAGGCATGTAACCGCTAGGCTATGGGACTGTATAATAGGAAACAACTATTCGAAATATTAAAACGCTATCAGCTGGCTATGTGCGTCTGTTCGGAAATAACCGGTATATACCCCGTTGCTCACCATTGTGAGACGAAGGGTATTCGAGTACTTAGTATTTCGAATAGTTGTTTCCTATTATACAGTCCCATAGTCTAGCGTAACGTTAGCATGCCTGCCTCTTGCACAGGGGTCCCGGGTTCGATCCTGGCTGTTGGAGGTTTGTATGTTATATATATATATATATATATATATATATATATATATATATATATATATATATATATATATATATTTATTTATTCATTATACTTAATCGCCGTCTCCCGCGTTCGTGAGGTAACGCAAGGAAACAGACGAGGAATAGCCCTACCCACCCACATACACATGTATATACATAAACGCCCACACACACACACATATACATACATACATTTCAACGTATATATACATGTACATACACAGATACATACATATATATACACATGTACATATTCATACTTGCTGCCTTCATCCCTTCCTGTGGCCACCCCGCCACACATGAAACGGCATTCCCCCCCCCCCCCCCCCCCCCCCCAAAAAAAAAAAAAAAAAAACTAAGACCAGTAGGTGAAAGCCTTGTTTAAGTTGAAGTTTAGTTATGTGTCTGAAATGGTTGGAATTGCAATTTACTTTCGTAAGAAAGTGGGTGATTGTGTTACGCATTAGTTTGCTTTTAATTTTCAGTATATGTATGGTTCATGTTGAGGTTCCTAAGGATTGGCGAAATACCAGTACCATGCCAACGTACAAAGGCAAAGGGGAAAACGTTTTTTAATCCCACGTAGTAAGTTGTATAGGAGAGTGATGACTGAGAGGGTGAATGTAGCTTTATGGGAGGATCAAATGTTTGCTTTTAAGAATGTATACGAGAAATACTTAGTAAAAGAAATCGATTTGTATGCGGCAAATTCGGATCTGGAAAATGCGCGTGACTGGGTTGACATATAAGCTTTGTGGGAAGGTGTAACCAATGTATGGTGTGGGATGAAAGCTGCTAGAATCAGTGAAGAGTTTTTATCAAGAGAGTGAGGTGTGTGTGCAAGTGGGAACAAATAAGGGTGAGTGTGGAGGGAACAGGAAAAAGGAAGAAATGAGAAAGGAGGTGGAATGATGGAGTCAGCTGTTTTGAAGGTTGGGGCCTAAAGTTGTAGAGGAGCGAAGCGTGCAAGAGATAGAGCGAATTTGAGCGATGTGGTATACAGGGGACAACGTGCTATCTATAGGTTATTGCACAGGAACCGATCGGAGGAAACCACGGGAAGGACTGTGTGGCCTGTTTGTGGATAGGAGGCTGTGGTTTCGGTGTATCATACACGACAGCTACAGAATGGATGTGAGCGAATGAGGCCTTTCTTCGTGTGTGTGTGTGTGTGTGTGTGTGTGTATTAGTTTCATAAGCTTATGACTTGGGGTAACTACACTAATGAAGAGCTAGTTCATAGGTCGCTAATCAAAAGTTCAACAGAGCAGGTGAGTGGAGGACGTGCAGATGGATAGGAGATAGAAACATTGGGCGTGGGACAGTTCAGGCAAGTAAAAGTGAGTGAAGGAGAGGATGAAAGGCGGTGGGACATTTTACGGAGGTGGGTCACATCGTAGGTGACAGGAAGACAGGTCAGATGAGTAGGAAACAGTGTAAAAGGAAAGGATACAGTATAAGTCGGTGGCAGACAGTGTAGCGGGTAGGACATGGGTGGGAGATGGTGTAGGTATAGGGGAGATAGTACAGGTGGGTGGAGGTCAGTGTGAGTGAGTGGGGGATAACAGTAAAGGTGGACGAGAGACAGTGGAGGAGAAGCAGATAGGATAGGTGGGTGAAGATAGGGTAGGTGGGCGGGATGTTGTGCAAAAAGATGAGAAAGGTTGATGTAGGTGGGGAGTGAAGTAAGTCAACATCTGAAGCTGGTTATTCATAAACCAGGCGTTGACAGTATTATGTATCGAAGTTATCACACAGAGTATGATAGTTATCAAACAGTTTATGATAAAGTTATCACATAGATTATCACAGTCAGCAAATAGTCTACCAAATTCATCATACAGATCATCATTGTTATCGCACAAAGTATAATGGTTATCAAATATGTTATCAACGTTACAAAAATTTGTAAATACTTTCCCTTGTTTCTTCTCTTTCCTTTTCATTATCCTCACTACCTTTCAATTAAGGCCTGGCTATGATGTGGACTTTTGTCGGTGACAGGAGACTTCAACATAAAAAAAATTCTTACACACACACACACACACACACACACACACACACACTCACATAATCGCAGAGTATAATGGTTATAAAATAGCTTATCAAAGTAATCACACAGATCATCATAGTTATCGTACAATATAATGGTTATCATACAGTTTATCAAAGTAATCACATTTATCGTCGCTATCATATAATGCATAATGGTGTAGAATGACGAAACTTTCACACATTATGAGAATTATAATAGATTGTCAAAAGTACAAAAACAAGTTTTTAAGTACTCGTTGGGTAGTAATTAGGAAAATGATCTATAGCATATATATCAAAATAGAGATCAATCCTTTCTTCTGAACATTTTTCCGTTGATAACGTTACTTTGGTTTACAAAATTCTTTATAATATCTAGCATCACTTGTTAAATAAAAATCCCTAATGAGAGTAATTGGAAAACGTCTACGTCTAAACAAGACAATTAGCGTGGTCTACCCTAAGGACAATTCTTTTGATACACTGTATGTACGGCTTGGGCAAGAGTAACCTCACCAACATAATAAAACCCAAGAAATTCCTCACCATACTTCACAAGAATACTTTAGATCTTCACGACGTCCGGCTACCGCCTACTCAAGCTACTCACTAAAGGAAAATATCTCACAGGGTTATAACACTTCGGCCAATCGCCGAGGGAATAGGCCTCCTCACAGTTACAATATCTAGGCCACTCATCCAGTGAGCAAATCTCCACACATAGCTATACTAAGGCTGCTCACCTAGGGAACAGGAGTCCTCACTTAGCTATACTACCCACCGGGGAACAGGTAGCCTCACTTACCTATACTATTCATTCTACTCACCGAGGGAACAGGTCTCCTCGATCTTGCTAATGTTGAAACAGCTCTCCTTGTTGTGATAGGCGGCCTTGCACCAGGAGCAGCTGATGGCTACGATCTCTTTGGATCCGAACAACAGCTTGGACTGGAACCCCTGTAGGCAGAGATAGAGAAAACTTGATGCAATCTATGGCATTATGTCACACACTGATGTAGTATACTTTAGTAGTACAGAATAGTGCAATAGTCACGGAAAACTCTGATGTAGTAGTGGACTGAAGTAGTGGAAAAGTCACCTAACGCACTGCTATAGTTAATCTACTGTAGTTTTGCAACAGTCACCTGACACACTAGTGATGCAGTCTACTGTAGTAGTGCAATAGTCATCTCACACATTGTGATGTAGTAGTTCAGTGTATTAGTGTAACAGAGACTGAAATATTGTTGCAGCAGTCTACTGTAATAGTGCAACAGGCACTAACACATTGTTGTAGCAGTCTACCGTAGTAGTGCATCAAGCACCTCAAAACTGATGAAGCAGTCTACTGCCACTGTTTCTTTAAGAATGTTATAAGGTGGGTAGTGCAACTATGACCGTCAAACAGGGACCCATATCTAGCCAGGAAAAAAAAAAAAGGTATAAAAAAAACCAGCTTTTTGGAAAATATTTCTCATTAGTAATCAAGAGGATGAACAAGACTGTGCAAAGATAATAATACTAGAATAACACATACTAGGGAATTAAACAAAATAACGAAAAATTCCCTAGAAATAAAGATGAGAGTCATGTTTGCATAGCAGCCATCACAACCAAGCCTGACTTCAGCACCCACACTAACCAGTGACGACAACACTCGCATACATTACATGTGCCAATCTTTCATGCATAACAATGTTCTGCTTCGGATACTTGAAAAGTATCATAAATTTGCTTATTGTAAGTAGTTCGTTTCTTATCTATCTTGATACATAATCCGATCGCTGTTTTCCAACTGCTGTAAACTTCACTTACCATGTAATATGCCAGTTCATTCATTATGTTACACAAACCATGTTAACACTTTTCTCATAATGTAGCCTATAATGTATTTCAACCACTAAAGCCCCCTCAGTCCCTGGGTCTTTTGTGCACTCTGTATCCTCTTTTGCGCCACCGCTCACAGGATGGGTTGGAGTGCATAATGAATTAGTCGCATTTGCGGCAAAAATCAAATCGCAAACCATCTGCTCACTGGTATTATCTTGTGCAGGTATTTTACAGCAGATAAAGACATGCAGCCTACATAAGAAGACAGGTGCGATGATTTATTCTTAAAATTAATGTCTACAGATAAGGAAAACCGGAAAACGAAATGATAAAAACAAAAATTCTCAGAGCAGCAACAAAAACCTGCCATATTTCCCACACAAAAGCCGCTAGGGAAAGAAAATTAAATTGAGCAAAGAAGGAAGAGAGAAAATAGGATAATTGAAATCGAGAGAAAATGGGGGGGGGGGGGGGGGAGATAGACAGAAAGAAAAATGAGACAAAAAAAAAAAGAAGAAAAGATCAAGGCATATGGAGAAAAATATACATAATGTATGAAGTTAGAGGCATACATCAGTAAGAGTATAATGTATGAAGTAAGAAGTATACATCTGTAACAATGTGGTGTATGAAGTTAGAACCACACATCTGAAACAATATAGTGTATGAATTTAGAATCATACATCTGTTACAATACAGCGTACTAAGTTAGAACCATACGTCTGTAAACAATACTGTATATGAAGTCAAAAGGATACATCTGTAACAATACAGTGAATGAAGTTAGAATGATACATCTGTAACAATATTATGTATGAAGTTAGAAGCATGCACATGTAGCAATATAGTGTATGAACTTAGAAGCATACATCTGTAACAATATAGTGTATGAAGTTAGAAGATACATATGTAACAATATGATGCATGAAGTTAGAAAAATGCATCTACAACAATATAAAGTATGAAGTTAGAAGTTTAGAAAAACTCGCCTTCCTCTGACTCCCATTCAACTTTTATCACTGCCAGTAAACACTGCAAGTACATTATCCGCCATTAAAAGGAAGTGCGATGATAACCTCACCTCATCATCCACTGATAGGTCTCTCTGGTCTTTAGCTAAGGGCATATCTAACAACTTCTGTCACTCTACCTTTTACCTTTCTGATCCAGACAAAACAACTCTGAATCCATCTTGGATGATTCTAACATTATTTCACCACTGATGCTCCTCCTTCTAATCCTATCCCCTCATCGTAATCTCTTTTTGGACTGTCCTAAAAGCGCCTCTCTCTTTGGAGACAAGTATGGCTTATGGTCCTGATGGTATCCATCCACGTGTACTGAAAAAGTGTGCCTCTGAACTTGCACCTGTGCTTGCTCGTCTTTTCCATCTCTGTGTAAAAAAACAAAACAATTCCTTCTTCTTGGAAGCATGCGTTGATACATCTCAACCCTAAGAAGGGTAACCGTTCCGACCCCTGTAACTATCGTCCTATTGATTTGACATCTACCATTTCCAAAGTTTTTGAATCCTTCCTTAACTCCCATATGATCAGACATCTCGAAACTCACAGTCTTCTTTCGGATCACCAGGTCTGTAAGGCGAGATCAACCAGAGATATTTTTTCCTATCCTACTAATTTCTGGCCATCACCCCTGAAAGATTTTGAGGAGTTATGTGTAGTTTCCCTTAGCATATCCAAAACTTTTGATAGGGTGGCATCGGGGTCTCATCTTGAAGCTCCCCTCTTTTGACTTCCTTCCCTCACTGTGCTCCTTCATATCTGGCTTCCTCTCCAACCGATCCAACTCTGTGGATGTTGATGGATCAACTTCCCCCCCCCCCCCCCCTTCTCCATCAACAGCGGTGACCCTCAAGGTTCTGTTCTGTACCCTACATTCTTTCTTCATTTTTCTTTCAACGATTTCTTCTCTTCTACAAATAACCAAATGCTCTCATACGCTGACGACTCAACACTGCATTCATCCACATCCTTCAATTCTGTTTTCATTTGCATCTCGCCTTGAAACAGCTTCCTCTATAAATTCAGACTTGGAAAGGATATCTCGGTGGGAAGACGAAATCTAGTTAAGTTTAATGCTTCTAAGACCCAGTTTCTACCCATCTGTCAATCAAACTTCTGCATAACTCTCGTTTCTCCTCTGATATTTCTGTAACTACACTTCCTGACTCAATGAACAAACTTGGCATTACGGTAACATCCACTCTCTCTTGAAAAGCCCCAATTACGAAAATAACTAAGTCTGCCTCTGAGAAACTGGAAGTCCTGTTTAGATGTCGAAACTTCTTTTCTTCTTAACAGTTGCTTCGTTTAGACAAAGGACTGATCCGTCCTTGTGTGTAGTACTGCTCTCACATCTGGGATGGTTCTAGCTCTACATCCTTACTTGACAGAGCTGACTCAAAAGCTGTCCACCTTATAAGCTCTCCCATGCTAAATTCTAAATTTAAACCTCTCACCCGACACCGCAATATTTCGCTTTCCCTATTTTATAGGTATTACTTTGGTCTTTGCTGCCGAGAGCTGGCTGCTTGTGTGCTCCCACCACTAGCTAGACCACGCAATACTCGGCAAGCTGCTGCGTCACGTGATTACTGTGTGGCCGTTGACGACTCAAGCGTGAGCTGTTTTGATATCGGTTTCTTCCCCTACACGTCGAAGCTTTGGAAGTCTCTACCCTCTCATGTCATTCCCAATAACTATGACCTGACACTTTTCAAAAGACAAGTATTTCACTTACTCCAAAATTCGTAAATATTTTCCCTTGTCACTTCTTTTTCCCTTTCATAATTTCCTCTATATTTCAATCAGGGTCCGGCCTTGGTGTAGACTTTTGACCGTGACTGGAATCTTCAAGGGAAAAAGAGGCATACATCTGTACCAATATAGTGTATGAAGTTAGAACCATGCATCTTTTACAACGTATGATATGAAGTTGGAACCATACATCTGTACCAATATAGTGTATGAAGTTAGAACCATGCATCTTTTACAACGTATGATATGAAGTTGGAACCATACATCTGTACCAATATAGTGTATGAAGTTAGAACCATGCATCTTTTACAACATATGATATGAAGTTGGAACCATACATCTGTACCAATATAGTGTATGAAGTTAGAACCATGCATCTTTTACAACGTATGATATGAAGTTGGAACCATACATCTGTACCAATATAGTGTATGAAGTTAGAACCATGCATCTTTTACAACATGTGATATGAAGTTGGAACCATACATCTGTACCAATATAGTGTATGAAGTTAGAACCATGCATCTTTTACAACGTATGATATGAAGTTGGAACCATACATCTGCAACAGTATTTTGTTTGAATTTAGAACCAAACAACTGTAAAAGTATAGTGTACGAAGTTAGAAACACATCTGTAACAATATTGTGTATAAAGTTAGAAGCATACATCTTTTGCAATGTACTGCATGAAGTTAGAACCATACATCTATTATGATATTTTTGTATGAAATCCGAAGCATACATCTGTTATGAAGTTAGAACCATACATATGTTACAATATAGTGTATGAAGTTAGAACCATACATCTGTTGAAATATAATCATGAAGTTTGAACCATACATGTTTTGCAATATAGTGTATGAACTTAGAACCATACATCTTTAACAATATTTTGTACGAAGTAATTAGAACCATACATCTTTAACAATATTGTATATAAAATTAGAACCATACATCTGTTACAATACAGTGCATGAAGTTAGAACCATACATCCGTTACAATACAGGAAATAAAGTTAGAACCATAGACCTAAAACAATGAAATGTATGAAGTTAGAACCATACATCTGTAAAATTTTCGTGTATGTAGTTAGAACCAAGCATTTGTAATAATATAATATGTTCCTATATGTAAAAGTTAGGTGCAAGTAGGAAGGGAGACAACTGATATTGAAAGAACGGAATATAGATTAATGTCGCAAAAAGGGAGATAAAAATATACGGGAAAATGACCGAAGACTGCATTATGCGCAAGACCTCCTTAAAGTGTTAACAAAGAATTGTTTGCTCAACTTGCAAACGATCCTCTCATTTCAACCGCAGCAAAATTAAAACGGACAGAAGTGCCGTGGACATGTGCGGCATACTAATCTATGTCTTACATTCAGAGACACTGAGTTGGACTCTTGAGGACGACAAGGTAACGTTGGCAAAAAATTTACCATCAACCTACGCCAAGTGAAAAAACATCGTAGGACATTACTCCCATCTTAGGCCAAAACAGATATACGAAATGCTGTAGTGGAAAGCGATGATCTCGTAGACTTTACAGGCTCTGACAGAGATACAGAGGGAGAGTCAAGAAATAAGATGGATACAGACTCAAGGAGAGAGAGAGAGAGAGAGAGAGAGAGAGAGAGAGAGAGAGAGAGAGAGAGAGAGAGAGAGAGAGAGAGAGAGAGAGAGAGAGAGTCCATCGTAAATATTAACGTTTAAAGTGGTCAGGAAACTTAAGCACAGAAATGAGCGCGGAAAAAGATGGAGAGAGAAATGAGATGGATAAAGTGGAGGCCAGGTACCCATTTTATCAACCAACCCCTAGGGGTGGATGAACAGCTGGGATGACTATGGACTGATTGCCGTAACCAGGATTCGAACCTGTGCGCTCGACCGTGGGCAGCCCGTGAATGCGTCACGGTCAGGAATGCTAACCTTTACAGCAGGGGAATCCATAGTTGCTTGACAACTATGATAACACAGTTGAGGTTTTGGAGAATAAATAAAATGCTGCAGTGATTTACTCAAGACAAGCTTTATCAAAGCGTTTAATAAATGTGACCATAGTATTACAACCCTAAGATGCGTCAATAATCGTAAGAATTGGGAGATTTATATACAACATTTTAACTAACATTTCACCACCCGCAGTAGGAAACTAGGCCTTTTGCAGTGCGTCCACAGTATTGAGCTCAGTCCATCAAGGAAATGTACATGCATCCTATCTGTTGCTTTCTTACATCTGACAGTGACGGAAATACGACCTACAATTTCATATCAAACTTGTTACATGACATTTGAGTAAGACATCAGAAGACGACACTGACGACACAAGGATAAATGAAGTCTTCCACCGCGCAATCTATCGAGATTAGGATTCTTTTCAATAGGGATAAATTTCAACTCTTCCGGTGAGCGGAAATTAAGATATGAAATAATAATAATAATAATAATAATAATAATAATAATAATAATAATAATAATAATAATAATAACAATAATAATAATAATAATAATAAAATAATAATAACAATAATAATAACAATAGTAACAGAATACTGGATGGACACAAGACATTGCCATGAACCAACTGAATACTTTGAAAGACCTCGAAAGAATAATATCATACTATCTAACATTCTGCAAACAATAGAAATTAACTGCTGACTCCTCCAGAAAGGGCAGTGGGATGGACCTGTGAGCTTTAAAGAAAAGGGAAGAAAAAAGCGAATTTTCTCATAGATAGAATATTGCTGTGTTCTAACATCATCTGATAAGGCAAGTGATTGTACAAAACTAAAAAAGTATTTTGACACCTTTCAAGGCTCATATTAACAGTGGCGTATCTAGAATAAGGTAGGTGCCCTGGGCCCCACCTGAAGGGGGCGCTACTCAACAGGTTTGTTTTTTGACACATGCTTCCCGATTGACATTTTTAACGGTTTGGTTTTGTGGGATAGAAAAGAAACTCGCCTACTTTTCAACTAAAGTAATATTTTGCTACTATCAGTTGCATTACCGCTTCTACGTTACAGTTTTGATAAAAAAAAGTCTTTAACTTTTAAGTCTTTACGAGTTTATATAAATTCAAGTTTGGCCTAACTCTTCAACAGTTCATAATAACACTGTATGTATCTTTATATACATCCACTGTATGAACATTTCTAATCAAGCAAGGGGCGCAATTTCAGTGCTTGCCATAGGCGCTATTTCCGCTAGATACGCACTGCATATTAATATGGTAAAGGAACTTACTATGAATGGCTGAAATCACTGTAGGTATCCTCCCTGGAGCGCAGACAGGATAAGATTATTATCATCTATGTCTTGAAAATTCTTGAGGGCATGGCCCCAAACTACACTCGAAAATAACTTCCTAATGACACGAGAGGCATGGAAGACCATGTATCATACAACAGCACACTGACCATCATACCCCTCCTGACCATCTTGACATACACATCCACCTCTATCACCACACCCACCCTAGCTACCAGACCCAGCCCTACCTCTATACCCACCCTGACCACCAGGCTCATCATGACAACTACATTCATCCGACCAAAACATCCTCCCTGAACACCGCATTCTGACCAACTGACCCATCCGACCACCACATCGACCTGGACCACCAGACCATCCTGACCATCACACCAAAACCGCCACACCGACCCTAACCACCACACCCACAAAACCGGCTTTAACCAACACAGCAACCCTGATCACCCAACCTTGACTGTCACAGCCACACTGACCAAAAATGAATCCTAACCGCCACACCCACCTTGATAACCATACTTCTAATTACATCTAACTTGATCATCACATTTACCCTAACTACCATATCTTCATTGCCAAACCCATTCTGAATACCACGCTCATCCTAACTATCACATCCTGAACGCCACGCCGACTATAACTACCACACACATCCTGAACGCCACATGCATCCAGATTATGACATCAAACATAACTACCATGCCGACCCTGACTCAGAACTACATCCAATCCGAACACAACACCCATACACAACGCACACCTGAATACCACAACCAACCTGACCATCGTAACCACCCTAACCACTACACAAAATACTTCAAGCTTGGATGTAGTAACAAAGTTCCAAACTTCAATAAAGTATATGACTCCTTCAAGGGTAATGAAGTTAGCATAACGGTTCATGTTGAAATCCTTTGAGCTTATTAGGTTTGACGTCCCTTGATCTTTCTGTTGGTGATGGCTTTAGGATTAGTGACGACGGCTTCTTTCATGCTTAATGGTAACTTTTTCAAGCATGGTAATGCGAATTATCCCTAGTCTTACAGGTGGTTACGTTTCTTCAAGTGCGGCGGTGTTAAGTCTCGTTAGGCTTGACTGAACGATTCTTCTAATTTGGTGATAGTGGCTACTGCCAGTCTTCCTGGTGGTTACATTCCTCAGGTGTGATGGGTACGAAACCGTTCAAGCTTGATTGTATTCCCATCATATGAGCTTTGTAGAGATTACGGCTCTGGAGCTCAGTGGAGATGGGTGAGCTCCTATAGATATGGAATACATTTCCGCATTGTAACATCACATGGTGTACAAGTCTTGGGACAACCTTCACATGTTAACAGGAACTGCTGTCAACAGGTAGCGAAAAGGGGACAAGCATACCATAGAGTAATTCTTCACAGGATAGCCACATCAGATGAAATAACAGGATCATGTGGGATCAACCAAGCTAAACATGGCGTCTGCTTCCCTAAGCCAACCTCCAGCAGCCCCCTCGTCTGCTTCACATCCCGTAAAGGAGGACCCTGACCGATCTAAAGCGCCGTTTGTTTACAACCTGTACTCTGGCAAACATGTCATTCTAGCTCATCTGAAGAATAAATAAAAGGAAATATTTTTTAATTCTGAGATACTGATACCATAAGGTTAATTCTGCTGTGATAATGACAAAGGAGAAAAGAGTATATTAACAGTCTTCCTACTCGATAAGTTTCGGTGCACCTCGCTCAAGACGACAACCAGAATCTAAAAATAGACTCAGCTTTGTAGTGCTCCTGCTCGTCATATTTTCAATGAGTTTCGATTAGAGTTTCTGCCTTTCGCGTAATGTTCGCTCACCATGGCATTTATGTCCTTTCCCTCGAGACAGGAGAGTGGTATTCTAGTTAAGCTGCATCTTCTCATCAGTAATTGATAATTGCTGTTCTACCTAAAATCTTGTTATTCACATGGAAATTTAGAGAATTCCATTGTAATCTGCCACCGCCTGTTGATGGCAAGTCTCATTTTTTCATTGGCATACTCAGAGCAGTGACATTAGCTGTCACAGCAACGTTATCAACAACAACAGTACTTTAATAAGAGAAGCAGCGGTACTGGTGATGCCTCTTGTGGAAGTATTTTGCACCATAACCTCCATGACCGTCCCTGCGACAACCTAACACTCGAGTACTTGCACTCGTTAACGCATCGTACATGAAGAAACCCTTGCATATGACAAGTGAACTCCTGAGCATGTTGATTAACGTCATGGTTCTCAGGGATTATATCGTCGTAATTAAAGAGATTAATTGTCAGCCCGAAACGAGTTTCAATGCATCTCTGTGTGTAATTTGTTTAGTCTCAGCATCTTACATGATACAGCACTGAATACTTAGACGTAATCACTTTTTTGGCAAATCACTCCTTTCTAGATCTAGGGTGAAATCGCTTAAAAAAATATCCATCACGGATGGGATGTGATAAAAGATTATTCAACAGCTATAAAACAAAGTTCTACATTGACCTTCCACCAAAAAAATAGATCCATCCACGAAAAATGTTGATTCTACAATAAGGTTCCAGGGACATTAGGCAACTTTAACTGTGGTTCAGAGACAGGAGGGTATAGATACTGTGCCTATTCGAGGTTAGACGAGCAGGAACCTGAAGAAGCCTCCTTGCAATATAGGGTTAACGAAGGAGAATAAACAACAAATGATTTCTAGACAGTATGACGTATAAACAGAAGGAACATGACAAAATATGGAGAAAAAGAAGTCTGGGTTGTCACTGCTGTTAGAATATATATATATATATATATATATATATATATATATATATATATATATATATATATATATATATATATATATTTATTTATATATATATATATATATATATATATTTCATTTATTTATTTATTTTGCTTTGTCGCTGTCTCCCGCGTTAGAGAGGTAGCGCAAGGAAACAGACGAACGAATGGGCCAACCCACCCACATACACATGTATATACATACAGGTCCACACACGCAAATATACATACCTAAACATCTCAATGTATACATATATATATATATATATATATATATATATATATATATATATATATATATATATATATATATACACACAGACATATATATATATATATATATATATATATATATATATATATATATATATATATATATATACACATGTACATAATTCATACTGTCTGCCATTATTCATTCCCATCGCCACCTCGCTACACATAGAATAACAACGCCCTCCCCCCATCATGTGTGCGAGATAGCGCTAGGAAAAGACAACAAAGGCCCCATTCGTTCACACTCAGTCTCCAGCTGTCATGTAATAATGCACAGAAACCACAGCTCCCACTCCACATCCAGGTCCCACAGAACTTTCCATGGTTTACCCCAGACGCTTCACATGCCCTGGTTCAATCCATTGACAGCACGTCGACCCCGGTATACCACATCGTTCCAATTCACTCTATTCCTTGCACGCCTTTCACCCTCCTGCATGTTCAGGCCCCGATCACTCAAAATCTTTTTCACTCCATCTTTCCACCTCCAATTTGGTCTCCCACTTCTCCTAGTTCCCTCCACCACCGACACATATATCCTCTTGGTCAGTCTTTCCTCACTCATTCTCTCCATGTGACCAAACCATTTCAAAACACCCTCTTCTGCTCTCTCAACCACGCTCTTTTTATTTCCACACATCTCTCTTACCCTACATATATATATATATATATATATATATATATATATATATATATATATATATATATATATATATATATATATATATATCATACTTTGTCGCTGTCTCCCGAGTTAGCGAGGCAGCGCAAGGAAACAGACGAAAGAATGGCCCAACCCACCCACATACACACACACACACACACACACACACACACACACACACACACACACATATATATATATATATATATATATATATATATATATATATATATATATATATATACATATATGCCCACACACGCATTTCAAAGTATACAAACATACACATACAGAGACATTTACATATATACACATGTACATATTCATACTTGCTCCCTTTATCCATTCCCGTCACCACACCACCACACATGAAATGGCATCCCCCTTCCCTCGCGCGCGCCCGAGGTAGCGCTAGGAAAAGACAAAGGCCACATTCGTTCACACTCTGTCTCTAGCTGTCATGTGTAATGCACCGAAACCACAGCTCCCTTTCCACATCCAGACCCCAAAAAACTTTCCATGGTTTACTTCAATCCACTGACAACACCTCGACCCCGGTATACACGTTCCAATTCACTCTATTCCTTGCACGCCTTTCACCCTCCAGTATGTTCAGGCCCCGATCGCTCAAAATCTTTTTCACTCCATTCTTTCACCTCCAATTTGGTCTCCCACTTCTCCTCGTTCCCTCCACCTCTTACACATATATCTTCTTTGTCAATCGTTCCCCACCCAATCTCGCCATGTGGCCAAACCATTTCAATGACCCACTTCTGCTCTCACCACCACAATTTTTATTGCCACACATCTCTCTTACCCTTTCATTTCTTACTCGATCAAACCACCTCACACCACATACTGTCTTCAAACATTTCATTTCCAACACATCCACCCCCCTTAACAATAAACCTATCTATAGCCCACGCCTCGCGACCATATAACATTGTTGGAACCACTATTCCTTCAAACATACCCATTTTTGCTCTCCGAGATAACGTTCTCGCCTTCCACACATTCTTCAACGCTCCCAGAACTTTGGCCCCCTCCCCCATCCTGTGACTCACTTCCGTTTCCATCCGCTGTTAAATCCATTCACAGATATCTAAAACAATTCACTTCCTCCAGTTTTTCTCCATTCAAACTTACCTCTCAATTAACTTGTCCCTCAACCCTACTGAACCTTATAACCTTGCTCTTATTCACATTTACTCCGAACTTCCTTCTTTCACACACTTTACAAAACTCAATCACCAACTTCTGCAGTTTCTCATCCGAAATAGCCACCGGCGCTGTATCATCAGCGAACAACAACTAATTCATTTTCCAAGCCCTCTGATCCCCATTAGAGAGACTTCAGTCCCAGGTTACTGCTGGGGTAGGGAGACTCCAGCCCTCAGTTCTGCTGGGTTAGGAAGACTACAGCCCTGGGTTTTGCTGGGTTAGGAAGAATCCAGCCCCAGGGTACTGCTGGGGTGCTACTGGGTTAGGGAGGCTCCAGCCCCTGGGTGCTGCTGGGGCAGAGGGACTCTAGCCCCTGGGTACTGCTGGGGTAGGGAGACTCCAGCCCCTGGATACTACTGGTTAGGGAGGCTCTAGCCCCAGGTACCGCTGGGGCAAGAATGGCTCCAATCCTACAAACAAAATAAGTGGTTATTACCCCCTCCATTCTGTGTACTGCTATACTGGAAGACTCATCAAAATACTGCGTGAGAACAGTGTGTTTCTCAGCCCCATCTGATTGTTAAAGGTGAGAGAGAGAGAGAGAGAGAGAGAGAGAGAGAGAGAGAGAGAGAGAGAGAGAGAGAGAGAGAGAGAGAGAGAGAGAGAGAGATATCAGATATCCATCATTATAACATCAAACACTTTTGATCAAGAGGAGCAACAGGGGCCTTTGATCGGACCCCCACCTCAACCCCAGGCACTGGCTTCTTTCATCATCTTTATATACTTACTCAACTCTGCTTCGGTGACAAAGGAAACACAAATTCAGTTATTAGATGCACACCCTAGGACGTGAACACCATGTCGAGGAACAGATCTTGCGCTGGGATTCTTGACAAGGGCAAAGAAGGGAGGAGATGCGCTCGAAGAACAGAAGCATCATGGAAAAGGAACAGTTCGAGAAGGAAGACGCAGGAAGATTAAGGGAAGGAAAGCAGAAAGAAGAAGCGAGAAAGACGAAAAAAAAAATCAAGGAAGAGAACTGTCTTGGTGCGACATCTAGGTCATGATAGTAACCATTACCATCACCAGCAGGACGACCAATGGGTCGTGCTAGAGACCACTGCTATCATCAAAAGAACGATCAATGGGTCGTCCTAGTAACCACCACTATCATCAACAGCACGACGACCAATGGGTCGTGCTAGTGACCACTGCTATCCCCAAAAGAACGATCAATGGGTCGTCCTAAAAACCACCACTATCATCAACAGCACGACGACCAATGGGTCGTGCTGGTGACCACCACAATCACTATCAAGGAGACCCTTTACTCCATCATTCCATACAAGAATACACCATATCAATCCCTTTCCATTAACTTATCTCACGTCATAACATTGTAATGTGAAAATTTTTACCAAGTTCTCAGCAGAGCTTGTGAAGTGAGATAAGGATGGGTGTATTTCACTGGCAGGACATCTTCAACGGAACAGGTAACCAGAAGAAGGATGCTAATGGAAATGAGGAAGAGCCAACCCCACACAAACCCAAGCGACCTGACTAAAGTAAACCAACTTGCCCCCATCTGGAGTGGGATATGGACAACCAGACACACCCTCTCCTCCCAAGGCTTTCCTCTATCATTCTTTTCGAACGTTACCGAAAACCCTCTTCTTTGGAGTGATTATCCTTTGTGGATCCCCACCCCTAACCTTCAGATCTTAGCAATTAATACAAAAGACGATCCCTTCCGGGCCACACAGACATTTTCTGAAATGCGGTCTATTCTGGTGTACCAAACTGTGACGATAATGGTCTTCATACATAAGGCGAGTTACTTTACCATTTATAAAGAATCTAAGTAAATATATGTGTCTGAAATCGTAAGCGTGTACTGAAGAGGTCAATGGTACATCAAGGATTTGTAAATTAACATCTGATATTACAACACAAGACGGCTCCTCACACTACAAACTGTTAAACTTGGATGTATGTAGGGCAGCAGTTTGTCTCTCTTCTTGTCTCCATCTGTCTTCGTGTTGGCTTCTTTCCAGTGAGTGTCTAATACTTTTCTTGACCCCTTTATCCATCTGCCTTATTGTTTCCACTTCTTTCACCTTCCCATTTGCTTCTCCCCATCTTCCGCCATCCCTGCGATGTCTCTGCCTTCGTTCGTTTCTGTCTGTCTTTCCCATCTCATGGCTAAGATAAGACGTCACAATGCCTGTGGCACAAGTATAGTCATTTTCTTAGAAATACACGGCAGTTTCGTCTACTTCTCATTTCAGCCAACGAGTTGCATTCACTTAGTAACTTCTGAGTACGTGATCAGTATACAGAAATTTTCACTAGCGGAGGACGAACAAACGTAGGAACTCATGCAACACAGCCGACCATTACCAGAATAACTTCTTGAGGTCATAAGTCGGAAAATATGTAAAAATGATTTGTGCGATAGAAATGGATAAACATGCAGTATCTGCGTACAAACAGACAGCCTGTGTAAAGATATTTCAGTGATCAGTAATCAGTGTTCATTAAGAACGAACAAGTATACACGAAAGACAAAAACACGATATACTACTTTCGCACCAGTATTAGTACGCGTGTTCAGTCAGAGCCGGATGGGTGTGACTGACGCGGAAGGTTTACTTGGGGAATAGGAGTGTGGCTGACGCTAAGGGGTTCAGTCATAACCCAGGGAGGTATGACTGACGCTGAGGGGTTCATTAAGAGCTGGGAGTGTGTAACTGACGCTGAGGGGTTCAGTCACAGCCCAGGAGGGTGTGACTGACATGGAGGGGTTCAGTCAGAGCTGGGGGTGTGACTGACACTGAGGAGTTTAGTCAGAGCCGTAAGGGCGTGACTGACACTGAGGGGTTTGGTCAGAGCCGTAAGGGCGTGACTGACGTTAAGACGTTCAATGAGAGCCGAGAGGGTATGACTGACGCTGTGAGGCCAGGTGGACACAAGCACTGCAGATGATGGTGGAGCCAGAGGAAAGGGGGACCCACTTACAGCAAACAATGGAGGAGCTAAAGGTCAGGGGGACCCAGCATGGTGGTGTCAGAGGTCATGGGGACCCACTTATAGCAGACAATGGAAGAACCAGAGGTGAAGGGGACCCAGTATGGCGGACGATGGTGGAGCCAGAGGTCATGGGATCCCACTTATTGCAGACAATGGTGGACCCAAGTATAGTTAACAATATAGTAGCCAAAGGTCAGGGTAACCCAGGTATAGTTAACAATAGAGTAGCCAGAGGTGAGGGGGGACCCGGGTATAGTTAACAATGGAGTAGCCAGAGGTGAGGGGGACCTAGGTATAGTTAACAATGGAGTAGCCAGAGGTGAGGGGGACCTAGGTATAGTTAACAATGGAGTAGCCAGAGGTGAGGGGGACCTAGGTATAGTTAACAATAAAGCAGCTAGAGGCCAGGGTAACTCAGGTATAATTAACGAAGGACCAGCCAGAGGTCAGAGAGACCCAGGTATAGTTAACAATTGAGTAACCATAGGTCAGGGTAACCCGGGTATAGTTAACGATGGAGCAGCAAAAAGGCCAGGGGAACCCAGGTGTGGTTAACGATGGAGCAGCCAGAGGTCAGGAAGACACGGGAATGGTTAACGATGGAGAGGCCAGAGGCCAGGGGAATCCAGATATGGCAAACGAAGAGCAAGCCAGGGGTCAGGAGAACCCAGATATGGCAGATGATAGATGAGCCCGAGGCCAGGGAACCCATATATGGCAGACGATAGATGAACCAGAGACCATGGGAGCCTAGGTGTAGCGGATGATCGTAGACCAAGAGGCGAGGGAGAACTTGGCATAGCGAACGATGGATGAGCCAGAGGTCAGAAGGTCAAGGGGATAACGGATGATGGAAGAGTTAGGTGGCAGAAGGATCCAGGTATGGTGGTTGATGGTCTGACCACACCAAAATTTGTGAGACGAGGACTCATTTTGAGGGCTGGCAGAGACAACCTTGTTATGATCGCCATCTTCTCATACAGCACATCATCGGACTACATACGTATGCGGCGTGAAACAGGTAATAAATAGGTAAACGATACTTTAATTTTCTACGAAAAAATATAATCGGCTTCCAAACTGTGTAATGAAAAATTCGATGCTGATTAAACAGTAAACCGCTTATACTAGTTTACATACTTTTAGGGAATATAATAATCTTTCGATCCCAGTTGTTTCCGGGACGAAATATTGAAGCTCAGTACAAGTGTTGGGATGCCAGTCACGATAGCCTGCAACACTGGAACCTCACCAGTGAAGAAAGCTTTATTTGTGGCGGACTTCAAAGGAATAGTTTACCGGCTATGCGACCCGCATGCTTTACTGGGAAGACCTGATGGGATCAGTCAATAGGGACTCTTGAGAGGGACTCATGGCACTGGCGAACCTTACGTGGACAGAGTATTAGACACTGTAAGAAGGGACTTTATTGTAACAGGTGGCACTTAATTTAACCTATTGGCAGCTTGATAGGTTGCAATGGACCGTCAGGGGTGTAAGAGGTACTTAGGGAAGTGACTAGATAAATATCAGTACAGGTGGACACGACGGGGGCAAAAACCGTTCTGGTGGAATCTCTGAAAGAAACACGAATGTCAGTGGGGTCTTAACACGAACGCAGTGTAGAACATAATGGAGAGGGACGACTACATGGAAAGACCGAATGAGAGAACTTGCGGACTTGTCAGTGAAAAAGAGAAATGAGTAGCCTGACGAGGAAACATGCCCAGAAAAACCTGATGGGGACGAAGACAGGAGAATGTGGCTAAGTAAGCCCAGAGTCTTGGGTAAAATCGAGAAAGTAAGAAGGTAGTTGGGTGAGATGAGGGTCCTAGGTGAAGTGAAGGGAGTTGGAACCAAACAAACGGGACTTACTTTGCCACACTGCTTGCATTTGCCTTTCTGGTTCCGCCTGTGGACCCAGTGGTGATGAGTCGCTGTCTGCTCGCGGTACTGGCGAGGACCCACGTCGCGGAAAGTGGGTTTACAGGGGAACTTGACCCTCTCGACTAGGGCTGCAATGCAGCCGGTGTGGGCGATGATCTTGCACGCCGAGCATTTCATCCGGGCCCCCGATTTCTGAAAAGAAACACATCGTTAACAGAGTAGAACCAGACAGATGGGCTTTATATAACTAACATAGCAATACTCATAAAAAAAAGATAGTTACCCAATTTACCCACGTAAAGGGCTTGGGAGGGGGGTGATGGCAGGTTGGCTGATGGGGTGACGGGAAGGGTGATGGATGAAGTGACAAGTGGGGTGATGAGTTGGATTTCGGGTGGGGTTTCGGTGGGGATGTCAAGCTGGGTGACGAATGAGGAGTTGGGTATGACAACGGGTGGGGAGATGAGTGAGGTGTAGACCACACCCTAGTACAGAGTAAGGTGCAGACCACACCCTAATAGAGCGTGAGGTGCAGACCACACCCTAGTACAGAGTGAGGTGCAGATCACACCCTGGTAGAGCGTGAGGTGTAGACCACACCATAGTACAGAGTGAGGAGCAGACCACACCCTGGTACAGCGTGAGGTGTAGACCACACCCTAGTACAGAGTGAGGTGTAGACCACACCCTGGTACAGCGTGAGGTGTAGACCACAGCCTAGTACAGAGTGAGGTGTAGACCACACCCTGGTACAGCGTGTGTTGATAATTCATCCTAGGTTTTGTTAAGCTAGACTCTTGTGTCAGTTGGCACTCTCTCACTACAAGGCAGACAAGACTCCAATATCACTTTCTATAAGAATGCTATACAGTAATCCTCCATCTAAAGTTCAAACCAAGGACCACAGAGGTAGGATATAGACCATATGTGCACAAGTGAGAATGAGCGCATGAGATGCTTCAGCACCCGCTGGTAACCTAACCTAAAACCATCATAAAAGCAAATCCAACATTTTTCTTTTCTGGGCAACGAACTAAGTCATCTTAAGTGCTCCATAACTGGGTCTTTGTTTTCCTCTTAACAGCCTCGTAAAACCTCCCAAACTATGTCGTTAATACGTCATAATTATGAAAGAAACGTTCCACAACTTTCATTACATCAGCTTGACATTGGCGTGATAGTGTTATCATCACTGCCCTAATGTCTCAATAGTATCGCATCCCATCACACATACGACCTGCAAGTAAAATTTGCTATAAAAGTACTTAACCTCTTGAGTAAATGCCTTTATGTTTTTGGTACGACTGAAGTAATCGTACTTAAGGGTGAAGCCATCTCTCTCAAGGGGATAAGTTATCATACTGGACCAAGTCGTAGCTCTTAAGGGTTCCACTCGTTGTGTTCAAGGATGTAGGTCGTCATACTTATGGTTTAGGTTGTGGTGTTTAAGGTTTTAGGTTGTCGCACTCAAACGGATGAGCTGTACTCGAGGGGTTGAGTCGTCATAATTAAGGAGTTAAGTCGTTGCACTTAACAGTCTAATATCACAAAGATAAACCTACCACCATAATACAGGTTCTCAGTCATTACCAGAAATCTAGACTATTGACATTAAAAATGTATGATATACTGCCATCTGCCCCAGACAGTTGCAAGAAATCCTTTACGTCCACCAGAAATCCCGTGACGAGAAATAATCTGTATGTCACCATTAATCCCCTAACAGTCCCTTACTGTGACCACAAATAGTCTGTATGACACTATAAATTCTCAATCCTTCCCTAACTGTGACGAAAAATCCTGAAATTACAAATTTTTCGTAACAATTCCTTCAAATGTCGTTCGTATTGCGATTCTTACTTTCAGGTGAGTGGCTATCTCTGATGACCATACGGTGGACAGCTGAAGGGATCAGTCAACAGGAAAGGCTACCAGTAGGACGTGTGTTGTGAAATAATCAGGGGCCTTTGCTGGACACATTCTGGGATAGCCACAGGGAGCCGCGCGGAAAAGGGGGTTCGCGTCCCGTTCCGTCTTAAAGGTGAAAGTCGATGAGAATAACTGCAGATTTTGGTCCGTTACACCCACCTGTTGCTATCTATTACTACCCTGGCCAATTACAGAAAGGTTACATGGTCTTAGCTCCACCCTCTCCCTTCCTTGATGACCAATCCCTTTGGCTAAAGCTCATCTCCCTCATTCCTTTGTCGAACACTTCACAACAGGCCTTGCAAGTCCATTTCACCCCTCATAGTCCCTTGGTCAGCACTCTGAATTCTAGGTACTTAAACCATTACAGTGGGTAAATTCTGAGTACGATTTTGGAGTGGATACAGGCCTATAGATGATGTTTTAATGTAATAACTATGACTGAGCAGTAGTTTTTTGGTGATTATCAATCCAAACTTCCAAAGTACGACTGGTGATTGTGCCATGCTCAGAGATTACTCATGTTGCAGTAACAATCACTACACAATCTCTATAAACCGTGTCACGAAAAGCTGTTGTTTTCCAAGCTATATTCATGACGTTTTCATTGACCATATAATTCCAGGTTTTCCTGTCAAGAGCAATGCAAGGATCACCAGAATGTTGACCAACATTACATACAAGTGACCTCAGAAGTGCCCACTACTACCCACAGATGACCTCTGTATATATCATATAATGTTCTGCTAGGTTATAGTTTATCATCATTGTCTGTATATCATATAATGTTCAGCTAGGTTGTAGTTTATCATCACTGTCTGTATATTATATAATGTTCTGCTAGGTTGTAGTTTATCATCACTGTCTGTATATCCTATAATGTTCTGCTAGGTTGTAGTTTATCATCACTGTCTGTATATCATATAATGTTCTCCCAGGTTGCAGTCTATCATCACTGTCAGTATATTATATAATGTTCTCCCAGGTTGTAGTTTATCATCACTGTTTGTATATTATATAATGTTCTGCTAGGTTGTAGTCCATCATCACTGTCTCTATATTATATAATGTTCTGCTAGGTTGTAGTTTATCATCAGTCTGTATATTATATAATGTTCTCCCAGGTTGTAGTTTATCATCACTGTCTGTATATTATATAATGTTCTGCTAGGTTGTAGTTTATCATCAGTCTGTATATCATATAATGTTCTGCTAGGTTGTAGTTTATCATCAGTCTGTATATCATAAAATGGTCTGCTAGGTTGTAGTTTATCATCAGTCTGTATATCATATAATGTTCTGCTAGGTTGTAGGTTATCATCAGTCTGCTAGGTTGTAGTTTATCATCAGTCTGTATATCATATAATGTTCTGCTAGGTTGTAGTTTATCATCACTGTCTGTATATCATATAATGTTCTGCTAGGTTGTAGTCTATCATCACTGTCTGTATATCATATAATGTTCTGCTAGGTTGTAGTTTATCATCACTGTCTGTATATCATATAATGTTCTGCTAGGTTGTAGTTTATCATCACTGTCTGTATATCATATAATGTTCTGCTAGGTTGTAGTTTATCATCAGTCTGTATATCATATAATGTTCTGCTAGGTTGTAGTCTATCATCACTGTCTGTATATCATATAATGTTATGCTAGGTTGTAGTTTATCATCAGTCTGTATATCATGTAATGTTCTGCTAGGTTGTAGTCCATCATCACTGTCTGTATATCATATAATGTTCTGCTAGGTTGTAGTCTATCATCACTGTCTGTATATCATATAATGTTCTGCTAGGTTGTAGTTTATCATCACTGTCTGTATATTATATAATGTTCTGCTAGGTTGTAGTTTATCATCACTGTCTGTATATCATATAATGTTCTGCTAGGTTGTAGTCTATCATCACTGTCTGTATATTATATAATGTTCTGCTAGGTTGTAGTTTATCATCAGTCTGTATATCATATAATGTTCAGCTAGGTTGTAGTTTATCATCAGTCTGTATATCATATAATGTTCTGCTAGGTTGTAGTTTATCATCAGTCTGTATATCATATAATGTTCTGCTAGGTTGTAGTTTATCATCAGTCTGCTAGGTTGTAGTTTATCATCAGTCTGTATATCATATAATGTTCTGCTAGGTTGTAGTTTATCATCAGTCTGTATATCATATAATGTTCTGCTAGGTTGTAGTTTATCATCACAGTCTGTATATCATATAATGTTCTGCTAGGTTGTAGTTTATCATCAGTCTGCTAGGTTGTAGTTTATCATCAGTCTGTATATCATATAATGTTCTGCTAGGTTGTAGTTTATCATCAGTCTGCTAGGTTGTAGTTTATCATCAGTCTGTATATCATATAATGTTCTGCTAGGTTGTAGTTTATCATCAGTCTGTATATCATATAATGTTCTCCTAGGTTGTAGTTTATCATCAGTCTGCTAGGTTGTAGTTTATCATCAGTCTGTATATCATATAATGTTCTGCTAGGTTGTAGTTTATCATCAGTCTGCTAGGTTGTAGTTTATCATCAGTCTGTATATCATATAATGTTCTGCTAGGTTGTAGTTTATCATCAGTCTGCTAGGTTGTAGTTTATCATCAGTCTGTATATCATATAATGTTCTGCTAGGTTGTAGTTTATCATCAGTCTGCTAGGTTGTAGTTTATCATCAGTCTGTATATCATATAATGTTCTGCTAGGTTGTAGTTTATCATCACAGTCTGTATATCATATAATGTTATGCTAGGTTGTAGTTTATCATCACTGTCTGTATATCATATAATGTTCTGCTAGGTTGTAGTCTATCATCACTGTCTGTATATCATATAATGTTCTGCTAGGTTGTAGTCTATCATCACTGTCTGTATATCATATAATGTTCTGCTAGGTTGTAGTCTATCATCACTGTCTGTATATTATATAGTGTTCTCCCAGGTTGTAGTTTATCATCACTGTCATATGAGAAAGAGAACCGGTCCCAAGATTGATCCTTGTGGCACTCCACTTGTTACGTTTAACCATTCTGAGGCTTAACCATTAATCACAACTCTTTTGTTTACGGTGTCCTCAACTCCAAGGGCAATTCTTCTACGTCTGAAGGGCTCTGAAGCGCAGTAACTAGTCGATAACATTTTAAAGGGCCCGCATTTGCTGGTGGAGATCCACAAAATCTGCTGATACCCTGAATTGCAGAGGCAAGTTCGAAACGCCTGCGTGACCACATATTGCAGGATCAAGTTCGAAACGTCTGCATGACCCGGAATTGCGTGGGCAGACTCAACGTCTGTAGGGCCCTAAATTGCAAGGACAGGTCTTATACGTCTGCAGGACCCTGAAGCACAGGGAGAGGTCCACAACGTCTACAGAGCTCTGAGGTGCAAGGGCAAGTCCTAAACGTCTCCAGGGCTCTGGAGCATATAGGCAAGTTCATAACGCCTGCAGGGACCTATAACACAAGGGCAGGTTCACAATGTCTGCTGGGCCCTAAAACACAAGGGCTAGTTCATAATGTCTGCAGGACCCTGAAGCACAGGGGCAGGTTCACAATGGCTGAAGGATCCTGAAGCACAAGGGGTAAGTTCAAAATTCTACAGGCCATAAAGTGCAGGAGCAGGTCCACAACGACTGCAGCAGCCCTGAAGCATAGGGGCTGGTCCACAACATCTGCAGGTCGCTGAAGCGCAGAATTAGGTCCTCAACGTCTGCATACCTGAAACTTCTGTAACTGCCCTGAAGAGTAGGGACAGGTTTAAAATGTCCTCAACGTTTGCAGCTGCTCTGAAGCGCAGAGGCAGAGCCACAATGTGTGCGGTGGAAGATCTTCAACGTCTGTAGCTACTCTGAAGCGCAGTGGTATGTCCACAACGTCTGCAGCGAACCTGATGCGCAGTAGATGGTGGCAGACCCAAAGCCGACACTTATGCTCCTCAGACATGAGACTTAAGCCGCCGCTTGGCTACTGTAAGTTCCTCACAGCTGAGAAAGATCAAGAAGGATCTTTTTCATTACCTACGTTCTTTCTTGACGCCTAATAAAGGATAGCTCATATACTGTGGGGAAGCTGAGTGGGATTAGCGAGCCGGGTGGAAATGCAAGTACGGGGAAGCAAATTTCAAAAGAAAAGAGGTTTTCTGACCGGAGGAACAAAAGGTTTTTCTCCAGGCAAGGGGAGAAAATATTTACTGTTCCCTGCCAGGAAAGATCTACTTGTCCATGAATTAAACTTCTAAAAATTCAGGAAAGAGAGACCCACTGGTAGCGTAAAGATGAAGTTTACCGTTCTTGAATAGGGTGGGCTTTGTAGCACGAATAATAGTTTACTAAGAGGAATAAAAAAAAATGTTTACTAACCTGGGTCAGACTTTGTTGACATATCTAACTTACTAGTCTATGATGGAAGAGGTATACTAGCTCGGGAGGGAGGACGCGTACTAGTTCCAGCCGGCCTGCCAGTATGAGGAGGACAAGAATCCTCAGTCATCGCTGAAGTTACTACAATGATCACGACCCGGATGTTGGCCGCTTTGGGGTTGACCGCCAACACTTGGGTAACCTTAAGTGATCATGACCTGGGTGTTGGCCACTATGGGGAAGACTTGTCAACAGAAAGGTAATTGTTTTAACTGTGCCACTGGGGGAACCATGCCCCAATCATACAATCAGGGGAACTTGTCTTCCACCATCGTGACCAGAAGTACCATAACACTGAGGCAACAACGCCTTAATCTTAAAACTGCAGACCTAGCACTGGAAATGGGTTCTGAAACAAGCCTTTGGGCGCCTCAGGGTAAAAGAAGAGGAAAAGAGTCTGTTTCACCTCCTAGGAGTTCCCCGTCCTAGAGGGAGTTTATCCTAATAACCATGCTATTATCGCCATTTACTCTTAACTCAACCTTTCACACACTTTCAAACTCAGTCACCAACTTCTGCAGTTTCTCATTCGAATCTGCCACCACTGATATGTCATCAGCAAACAACAATATCACTTCTCAGGCCCCCTCATCCTCGACAGCCTGCATATTCGCCCCTCTCTTCAAATCTTGCATTTACCCCAGTCAGCACGCCATCCATACATAAATTACAATGCTAGGGTGATATCAAACACACTTACCGCAGACCAGCCTTCAACTAAAACACTCTATTTTCGTTTCCTACTCGCTCAAACCTTTGATCAAAACTTCTCATCACATATAACAACTTTCTATGTATTCGTTAGACCTTCCACATAGCATCTCTATCAACACTTATCATCTGCTTTCTCCAGATCCACAGATGCCACATACAAATCCTTCTGTTTTTCTAAGTATTTCTCATACACATTCTTTAGAGCAAACACCTGGTCCACAAATCCTTTATCAATTCTGAAACCACATTGTTCCTCCCCCATCTGATGCACTGTACATGCCTTAACGCTTTCAGTTAACACTGTCCCATACAACCTATCAAATATATTGAAAACGAATCTATACCTCTATAGCTTGAACACTCCCCTTTGTACCCCTTTTCATTTATATAATGGCACCATAAATGTTTCCGCCAACCCTCAGGTGCCTCACTTCCAAATATACAATGAAAATCCTAACAAACCAATGAACAACACAATCACCCCCTTTCTTACGATGTTCAACTGTGATACCATCTACTCCAGTCGTCTTGCCACATTTCATCTTACGCAGGGCTTTTACCACTACACTTCTCCTCATCAAACTCCTATGCATGACTATCTTACCTCGCATACCACCTCGACCCAAACACCCTACAAATGCCACCCCGTCATCAAATACAATCAAGTCCTTCAAAATCGTTACTCTATCGTCTTTTCACTATCTGTTACCGCTTCCCCAATTTACCCCTTTGTCAGATGTTCCCATTCCTTCTCTTGTCTTTCTCACCCTATTAACTTCAAACCAAAACAACTTATTCTCCCAATGTGGTTGGTCAGTAGAGATTGGTGCTGAACAGCGGAAATCAAGTGGGAAGTTGGGATCTAAATAACTTTGTTAAGTTGGCACCTAATGAGGTGGACTGTCTCCACGAAACATGTCGTGCCATATGTATAGAAAAATTAAATGTTAGATAAAATTTTATGAAATCCTACTGAAGTGCTATTTCACCTTCATATGATATATATATATATATATATATATATATATATATATATATATATATATATATATATATATATATATATATAAATGTGTGTGTGTGTGTGTGTGTGTGTGTGTGTGTGTGTGTGTGTGTGTGTGTGTGTGTGTGTGTGTGTGTGTGAAATGTCTGGGGTAAACCATGGAAAGGTCTGTGGGGCCACAGGGAGCTGTGGTTTCGATGCATTACACATTACAACCCATCCACATACATATGTATATACATACACGCCCACACACGCACATATACATACCTATACATTTCAATGTATACATACATATACATACACAGACAAACACATATATACACATGTACATATTCATACATGATGCCTTCATCCATTCCTGCCGCCATCCCGCCACACATGAAATACCCCCCCCCCCTACCCCGCGCGCGTGAGGTAGCGCTAGGAAAAGACAAAGGCCACATTTGTTCACACTCAGTCTCTAGCTGTCATGTGTAATGCACCGATACCACAGTTCCCTTTCCACATCTAGGCCCCACAAAACTTTCCATGGTTTACTCCAGACACTTCACATGCCCTGGTTCAATCCATTGACAGCACGTCGACCCCGGTATGGTACCACATCGTTCCAATTCACTTTATTCCTTGCACGCCTTTCACCCTCCTGTATGTTTAGTCCCCGATCGCTCAAAATCTCTTTCACTCCATCCTTCCACCTCCAATTTGGTCTCCCACTTCTCGTTCCCCCCACCTCTGACACATATATCCTCTTTGTCAATCTTTCCTCACTCATTCTCTCCATGTGACCAACCCATCTCAATACACCCTCTTCTACTCTCTCAACCACACTCTTTTTATTACCACACATTTCTCTTACCCTTTCATCACTTACTCAATCAAACCACCTCACACCACATATTGTCCTCAAACATCTAATTTCCAACACATCCACCCTCCACACAACCCTATCTATAGCCCACGCCTCGCAACCATATAGCATTGTTGGAACCACTATTCCTTCAAACATACCCATCTTTGCTTTCCGAGATGATGTTCTCGACTTCCACACATTCTTCAACGCTCCCAGAACCTTTGCCCCCTCCCCCACCCTGTGACTCACTTCCTCTTCCATGGTTCTATCCGCTGTTAAATCCACTCACAGATATCTAAATCACTTCAATTCCTCCAGTTTTTCTCCATTCAAACTTACTCCGAATTAACTTGTCCCTCAACCCTACAGTACCTAAATAACCTCGCTCTTATTCACATTTACTCTCAACTTTCTCCTTTCACACACTGTACCAAACTCAGTCACCAGCTTCTGCGGTTTCTCACCCGAATCAGCCACCAGCGACGTATCATCAGCGAACAACAACGACTCACTTCCCAAGTCTTCTCATCCACAACAGACTGCATACTTGCCCCTCTCTCCAAAACTCTTGCATTTTCCTCCCTAACAACCCCATCCATAGACAAATTAAGCAACCATGGAGACATCACGCACCCCTGCCGCAAACCTACATTCACTGAGAACCAATCACTTTCCTCTCTTCCTACTCGTACACATGCCTTACATCCTCGATATAACACTTCACTTCTTCTAGCAACTTGCCTCCCACACCATATACTCTTAATACCTTCCACAGAGCATCTCTATCAAGTTTATCATATGCCTTCGAATGGTATGGCAATAAAATAATCTTTGAAGTACATTGTAAAGTACGGCAGCAGCCGGCAGGCTGATGTGCCGCAGGAGGAGGTATGTGTGGAGAAGCCTTACTATCTTTTCATCTCTCTCTCTCTCTCTCTCTCTCTCTCTCTCTCTCTATATATATATATATATATATATATATATATATATATATATATATATATATATATATATATATGGGAGGATATTGATTGAGAGGGTGAAGGCATATACAGAGCATCAGATTGGGGAAGAGCAGTGTGGTTTCAGAAGTGGTAGAGGATGTGTGGATCAGGTGTTTGCTTTGAAGAATGTATGTGAGAAATACTTAGAAAAGCAAATGGATTTGTATGTAGCATTTATGGATCTGGAGAAGGCATATGATAGAGTTGATAGAGATGCTCTGTGGAAGGTATTAAGAATATATGGTGTGGGAGGCAAGTTGTTAGAAGCAGTGAAAAGTTTTTATCGAGGATGTAAGGCATGTGTACGCGTAGGAAGAGAGGAAAGTGATTGGTTCTCAGTGAATGTAGGTTTGCGGCAGGGGTGTGTGATGTCTCCATGGTTGTTTAATTTGTTTATGGATGGGGTTGTTAGGGAGGTGAATGCAAGAGTTTTGGAAAGAGGGGCAAGTATGAAGTTTGTTGGGGATGAGAGAGCTTGGGAAGTGAGTCAGTTGTTGTTCGCTGATGATACAGCGCTGGTGGCTGATTCATGTGAGAAACTGCAGAAGCTGGTGACTGAGTTTGGTAAAGTGTGTGAAAGAAGAAAGTTAAGAGTAAATGTGAATAAGAGCAAGGTTATTAGGTACAGTAGGGTTGAGGGTCAAGTCAATTGGGAGGCGAGTTTGAATGGAGAAAAACTGGAGGAAGTGAAGTGTTTTAGATATCTGGGAGTGGATCTGGCAGCGGATGGAACCATGGAAGCGGAAGTGGATCTTAGGGTGGGGGAGGGGGCGAAAATTCTGGGAGCCTTGAAGAATGTGTGGAAGTCGAGAACATTATCTCGGAAAGCAAAAATGGGTATGTTTGAAGGAATAGTGGTTCCAACAATGTTGTATGGTTGCGAGGCGTGGGCTATGGATAGAGTTGTGCGCAGGAGGATGGATGTGCTGGAAATGAGGTGTTTGAGGACAATGTGTGGTGTGAGGTGGTTTGATCGAGTAAGTAACGTAAGGGTGAGAGAGATGTGTGGAAATAAAAAGAGCGTGGTTGAGAGAGCAGAAGAGGGTGTTTTGAAATGGTTTGGGCACATGGAGAGAATGAGTGAGGAAAGATTGACCAAGAGGATCTATGTGTCGGAGGTGGAGGGAACGAGGAGAAGAGGGAGACCAAATTGGAGGTGGAAAGATGGAGTGAAAAAGATTTTGTGTGATCGGGGCCTGAACATGCAGGAGGGTGAAAGGAGGGCAAGGAATAGAGTGAATTGGAGCGATGTGGTATACCGCGGTTGACGTGCTGTCAGTGGATTGAATCAGGGCATGTGAAGCGTCTGGGGTAAACCATGGAAAGCTGTGTAGGTATGTATATTTGCGTGTGTGGACGTGTATGTATATACATGTGTATGGGGGTGGGTTGGGCCATTTCTTTCGTCTGTTTCCTTGCGCTACCTCGCAAACGCGGGAGACAGCGACAAAAATATATATATATATATATATATATATATATATATATATATATATATATATATATATATATATATATATATCCAGGACCTCAAGATAATATTTCCATTAAGGAAATAGACTTTTCATGGACTATCAAGTTTTCGGTCATCCATTCTTCCCATATCCACTTTACATTAAGGCACTACAGAACATGGAGCGCGAATTGTTCCTGGAAGGGAGGAAAAGAGACGAAGGCATGGGCAGGTGGGTACTCACACAACAGTAGTCCTCTCCCACGTAGCAGAAGTCGCCCGAAGCGGAGGTGGGGCACCACAGGTGGTCCCCGTTGATGGCCCCCTCATTCCAGTCACAGGTGGAGCGCAGCACGCGACGCTCACCATTCTCACACTGGATCTCCACCTCAGAGTTGATGGCTTTCCTGAAGACCAAATACCAGTGTCATTAGCGGCCAGGCAAGTGGGCAGAGGTAATAGTAATGGGAAGCAGACTAGTTGGAAGAAGAAAGAACATACGAGTACATGAAGGAGAGAGGCACAGAGGTCGGTGTTCCTGCAAGATTAAGTACAACTAGGCAAGAACAATACAAGATATGACCACTACTGTTGTTATAACAAACAACAATCGCATGCCTAGGAACAATATGAATATCAATAAAACTATGAAGGCCAGCGGAACTATACTGATTTACCTCTTGAAGCGCACGATAACTTGGTCTTTGACTTGCTGGTCCGAGTTCATGCTATAATACAAAAGTTGTACCATCGAGCCTCAGATGCTAATAATCATGAAAAAAATTAATAAAATGATAAGAAATATTAAGACAAACATTGAAATAACTTTAAAATATAGAACGCTTAAAAATACAGGAAAAAAGTAAAATAAAAGTTTAAAACAATCCTAGAACCTTAAATGGAGGCGGGAGAGGACAGTTTGCTACAGGAAAAAAGAAGGAAACCATAAACGTTACCTGGGTGGGTTATCTCCAGCTCTGCCACACCGGTAAAAGAAGGAAACCATAAACGTTACCTGGGTGGGTTATCTCCAGCTCTGCCACACCGGTAAAGCCCCTCCAATTTTTGTAATGGGATGGGACCATCAATTATGACCCAAATGGAAACTATAAATACCATCAACCTACTACCTTTTACAATGGAAAAAAATAATATGGTGAATCAAAATAAAACAACATGGCAGAGTTCCACTTTGAGGAACATAAAACTAATTCTAGAATACTCTTGAATTTGTAAGGCACTGCTAATGATCTATATGAAAAATATAATGATAGTGTACTGTGTGGAGAATATAATGGCGGTGTATCGTACAGGTCATACAATAAGGTCGGCGGAGCCAGGCCTTTGGTTCATTATCTCTTTTTACGAATCTCATTGTCGACAGTAGGTGGGCTATAAGGATCAGGGAAAATTTGGAGTTCATTAATGTGAAATTTGGCATTTTTTTTCTTTTCTTGGAAAAGAACTCAACATGCGAATACCACAAGTAACTACAAAAACAGCACTCAAGATTTACGTTACTTTGATCAGATGGAGTAACGTAGTAGATGCCAATAACGCTGGTATACTTCCGTCACAAGTTACAGTAAAATCTCAGCTGCTACTGGAAGTTACTTGAAGTATCTATAGGTTTCGTTGATTTCGAAAAGTGCTTTACTTAATTCTAAGTTCATTATTTAGTTTATCATTAAGTAAAGTGATATCATTAAGTATACTATTAAGGAAAGTGATTGGTTTTCAGTGAATGTAGGTTTGCGGCAGGGGTGTGTGATGTCTCCATGGTTGTTTAATTTGTTTATGGATGGGGTTGTTAGGGAGGTGAATGCAAGAGTTTTGGAAGGAGGGGCAAGTATGCAGTCTGTTGGGGATGAGAGAGCTTGGGAAGTGAGTCAGTTGTTGTTCGCTGATGATACAGCGCTGGTGGCTGATTCATGTGAGAAACTGCAGAAGCTGGTGACTGAGTTTGGTAAAGTGTGTGAAAGAAGAAAGTTAAGAGTAAATGTGAATAAGAGCAAGGTTATTAGGTACAGTAGGGTTGAGGGTCAAGTCAATTGGGAGGTAAGTTTGAATGGAGAAAAACTGGAGGAAGTAAAGTGTTTTAGATATCTGGGAGTGGATCTGGCAGCGGATGGAACCATGGAAGCGGAAGTGAATCATAGGGTGGGGGAGGGGCGAAAATCCTGGGAGCCTTGAAGAATGTGTGGAAGTCGAGAACATTATTTCGGAAAGCAAAAATGGGTATGTTTGAAGGAATAGTGGTTCCAACAATGTTGTATGGTTGCGAGGCGTGGGCTATGGATAGAGTTGTGCGCAGGAGGATGGATGTGCTGGAAATGAGGTGTTTGAGGACAATGTGTGGTGTGAGGTGGTTTGATCGAGTAAGTAACGTAAGGGTAAGAGAGATGTGTGGAAATAAAAAGAGCGTGGTTGAGAGAGCAGAAGAGGGTGTTTTGAAATGGTTTGGGCACATGGAGAGAATGAGTGAGGAAAGATTGACCAAGAGGATCTATGTGTCGGAGGTGGAGGGAACGAGAGAAGAGGGAGACCAAATTGGAGGTGGAAAGATGGAGTGAAAAAGATTTTGTGTGATCGGGCCTGAACATGCAGGAGGGTGAAAGGAGGGCAAGGAATAGAGTGAATTGGAGCGATGTGGTATACCGCGGTTGACGTGCTGTCAGTGGATTGAATCAGGGCATGTGAAGCGTCTGGGGTAAACCATGGAAAGCTGTGTAGGTATGTATATTTGCGTGTGTGGACGTGTATGTATATACATGTGTATGGGGGTGGTTGGGCCATTTCTTTCGTCTGTTTCCTTGCGCTACCTCGCAAACGCGGGAGACAGCGACAAAAAATATATATATATATATATATATATATATATATATATATATATATATATATATATATATATATATATATATATCCAGGACCTCAAGATAATATTTCCATTAAGGAAATAGACTTTTCATGGACTATCAAGTTTTCGGTCATCCATTCTTCCCATATCCACTTTACATTAAGGCACTACAGAACATGGAGCGCGAATTGTTCCTGGAAGGGAGGAAAAGAGACGAAGGCATGGGCAGGTGGGTACTCACACAACAGTAGTCCTCTCCCACGTAGCAGAAGTCGCCCGAAGCGGAGGTGGGGCACCACAGGTGGTCCCCGTTGATGGCCCCCTCATTCCAGTCACAGGTGGAGCGCAGCACGCGACGCTCACCATTCTCACACTGGATCTCCACCTCAGAGTTGATGGCTTTCCTGAAGACCAAATACCAGTGTCATTAGCGGCCAGGCAAGTGGGCAGAGGTAATAGTAATGGGAAGCAGACTAGTTGGAAGAAGAAAGAACATACGAGTACATGAAGGAGAGAGGCACAGAGGTCGGTGTTCCTGCAAGATTAAGTACAACTAGGCAAGAACAATACAAGATATGACCACTACTGTTGTTATAACAAACAACAATCGCATGCCTAGGAACAATATGAATATCAATAAAACTATGAAGGCCAGCGGAACTATACTGATTTACCTCTTGAAGCGCACGATAACTTGGTCTTTGACTTGCTGGTCCGAGTTCATGCTATAATACAAAAGTTGTACCATCGAGCCTCAGATGCTAATAATCATGAAAAAAATTAATAAAATGATAAGAAATATTAAGACAAACATTGAAATAACTTTAAAATATAGAACGCTTAAAAATACAGGAAAAAAGTAAAATAAAAGTTTAAAACAATCCTAGAACCTTAAATGGAGGCGGGAGAGGACAGTTTGCTACAGGAAAAAAGAAGGAAACCATAAACGTTACCTGGGTGGGTTATCTCCAGCTCTGCCACACCGGTAAAAGAAGGAAACCATAAACGTTACCTGGGTGGGTTATCTCCAGCTCTGCCACACCGGTAAAGCCCCTCCAATTTTTGTAATGGGATGGGACCATCAATTATGACCCAAATGGAAACTATAAATACCATCAACCTACTACCTTTTACAATGGAAAAAAATAATATGGTGAATCAAAATAAAACAACATGGCAGAGTTCCACTTTGAGGAACATAAAACTAATTCTAGAATACTCTTGAATTTGTAAGGCACTGCTAATGATCTATATGAAAAATATAATGATAGTGTACTGTGTGGAGAATATAATGGCGGTGTATCGTACAGGTCATACAATAAGGTCGGCGGAGCCAGGCCTTTGGTTCATTATCTCTTTTTACGAATCTCATTGTCGACAGTAGGTGGGCTATAAGGATCAGGGAAAATTTGGAGTTCATTAATGTGAAATTTGGCATTTTTTTTCTTTTCTTGGAAAAGAACTCAACATGCGAATACCACAAGTAACTACAAAAACAGCACTCAAGATTTACGTTACTTTGATCAGATGGAGTAACGTAGTAGATGCCAATAACGCTGGTATACTTCCGTCACAAGTTACAGTAAAATCTCAGCTGCTACTGGAAGTTACTTGAAGTATCTATAGGTTTCGTTGATTTCGAAAAGTGCTTTACTTAATTCTAAGTTCATTATTTAGTTTATCATTAAGTAAAGTGATATCATTAAGTATACTATTAAGGAAAGTGATTGGTTTTCAGTGAATGTAGGTTTGCGGCAGGGGTGTGTGATGTCTCCATGGTTGTTTAATTTGTTTATGGATGGGGTTGTTAGGGAGGTGAATGCAAGAGTTTTGGAAGGAGGGGCAAGTATGCAGTCTGTTGGGGATGAGAGAGCTTGGGAAGTGAGTCAGTTGTTGTTCGCTGATGATACAGCGCTGGTGGCTGATTCATGTGAGAAACTGCAGAAGCTGGTGACTGAGTTTGGTAAAGTGTGTGAAAGAAGAAAGTTAAGAGTAAATGTGAATAAGAGCAAGGTTATTAGGTACAGTAGGGTTGAGGGTCAAGTCAATTGGGAGGTAAGTTTGAATGGAGAAAAACTGGAGGAAGTAAAGTGTTTTAGATATCTGGGAGTGGATCTGGCAGCGGATGGAACCATGGAAGCGGAAGTGAATCATAGGGTGGGGGAGGGGCGAAAATCCTGGGAGCCTTGAAGAATGTGTGGAAGTCGAGAACATTATTTCCGTAAGCAAAAATGGGTATGTTTGAAGGAATAGTGGTTCCAACAATGCTGTATGGTTGCGAGGCGTGGGCTATGGATAGAATTGTGCGCAGGAGGGTGGATGTGCTGGAAATGAGATGTTTGAGGACAATATGTGGTGTGAGGTGGTTTGATCGAGTAAGTAATAATAGGGTAAGAGAGATGTGTGGAAATAAAAAGAGCGTGGTTGAGAGAGTAGAAGAGGGTGTTTTGAAATGGTTTGGGCACATGGAGAGAATGAGTGAGGAAAGATTGACCAAGAGGATATATGTGTCGGAGGTGGAGGGAACGAGGAGAAGTGGGAGACCAAATTGGAGGTGGAAAGATGGAGTGAAAAAGATTTTGAGTGATCGGGGCCTGAACATGCAGGAGGGTGAAAGGCGGGCAAGGAATAGAGTGAATTGGATCGATGTGGTATACCGGGGTCGACGTGCTGTCAATGGATTGAATCAGGGCATGTGAAGCGTCTGGGGTAAACCATGGAAAGTTCTGTGGGGCCTGGATGTGGAAAGGGAGCTGTGGTTTCGGGCATTATTACGTGGCAGCTGGAGACTGAGTGTGAGCGAATGGGGCCTTTGTTGCCTTTTCCTAGCGCTACCTCGCACACATGAGGGGGAAGGGGGATGTTACTCCATGTGTGGCGAGGTGGCGATGGGAATAAATAAAGGCAGACAGTATGAATTATGTACATGTGTATATAAGTATATGTCTGTGTGTGTATATATATGTGTACAATGAGATGTATAGGTATGTATATTTGCGTGTGTGGACGTGTATGTATATACATATGTATGGAGGTGGGTTGGGCCATTTCTTTCGTCTGTTTCCTTACGCTACCTCGCAAACGCGGGAGACAGCGACAAAGCAAAATAAATAAATATATGAATATTTCACCCTACAATCATAGCCCCCCTCCCCCCAACCCCAATTATCGACACCTCTTATCATCATCGTAGATTAAAACATAATGTACCAATCCACGCTTCATCAATCTCATATTTCATAATGTACCAATCCACGCTCCACCAATCTCATATTTTGTAATGTACCAATCCACGCTCCACCAATCTTATATTTTATAAAGTACCAATCCACGCTCCACCAATCTCATATTTTATAATGTACCAATCCACGCTCCACCAATCTCATATTTCATAATGTACCAATCCACGCTCCACCAATCTCATATTTCATAATGTACCAATCCACGCTCCACCAATCTCATATTTCATAATGTACCAATCCACGCTCCACCAATCTCATATTTCATAATGTACCAATCCACGCTCCACCAATCTCATATTTCATAATGTACCAATCCACGCTCCACCAATCTCATAGTTTATAATGTACCAATCCACGCTCCGCCAATCTCATATTTTATGATGTACCAATCCACGCTCCACCAATCTCATATTTCATAATGTACCAATCCACGCTCCACCAATCTCATATTTCATAATGTACCAATCCACGCTCCACCAATCTCATATTTTATAATATACCAATCCACGCTCCACCAATCTCATATTTCATAATGTACCAATCCACGCTCCACCAATCTCATATTTCATAATGTACCAATCCACGCTCCACCAATCTCATAGTTTATAATGTACCAATCCACGCTCCGCCAATCTCATATTTTATGATGTACCAATCCACGCTCCACCAATCTCATATTTTCGCAAATTAAACTGAAGTTGCAAAAAAAAAAAATCAGTGTGTGAAGTACAAACATAAACTGGAATGTCATCAAAACTATCATGTGAAATATGTAAAGGACAAATTGTAGCGCTGGCCTGAATTTCTACACTTACTTCTTTTCTTCCAAAATGAAGAAGAAACTAGCTAGAATGAATAGCTACACGCTCTTATTTTTTTTTTTCAGAATGAAGAAAGCAAAAGCTGAATACAGAGCTAAAGTTGTGTGTGAAAGTTTTACTGTACTGTAACATCAAAGCAACTTAGTGTCCGCAAAAACTTTGTTCGCTCCCTATATATTTTCAATGGCGATACACGGCTATAGTTTGTTGTGGGTTCAAGAATATGACGCTCTCAGGGCGAAATTATTGTACATCTGGTCGCTAAGATTCGTGTTCCTAATGGCGTGAGCCCCAGTAAACCCGCCTCATTGTGCTCCAGGTTATTCTATGGGAATAATGTCCTTTCAGGCTGCCATTTCATTTTGGGAATTTTGCTTCTTAGCGTTATATTTCTTCCAAATGTGCTTCAAGATGGTTGGCTCTTACCTTTCTAAGGAAGATAAAGCCCGAATTCTCGCCTAAAAGCAAGAAAAAGTGGGTACAGGTGAGATATTCAAGTGCATTTGGCGCTCAGAACTCACGATCAGGCGGCTGCTTACTGCAACACCAATGTCTCGCTTCATTCAGGAGATCAAGATCCTTTGGACACAGAACATGGGCTAGGAATACTTCAGGAACCTTGCCAATTCCATGCTCATATGTCTGCAGATGGCAATCAGGCCAAAAGAGAAATGAAAAAGTACTAAAATGTAAGTGTGACATCGCCTATGAAAATGTATCAGAAGGTGGACGAGACTTATCATGGACACAGTAACTTCAAAAACAGTTTCTTAAGTATAAAACAGACCAAGTACGACACATCATTGTATACAATAATGATACTATATATTCTGATAAGGTAACCAGAAAACTGTTTCTTTCATCAGATTGTTTGTTTTTTTAAGTTGTCTCTTTTTACATGGCAGGAAGACTGTGTAAGACACCTCCAAGGGTTGTCTCAACGTTTCGATTTGACGCCATCAAATCATCTTCAGAAGTGTGTAGCTGTAGCATCACTTTAGAGCCAATGAGCGTGCAGCGATAGAATCACGTCCGCCTACAGGTATTACACAGCCTCACCCTGCTCTCCGCAATCATTCCCACCAGCTCCACTGCCCTCTCCACACGCCCTAAAATATGATTTGATGGATTCAAATCGAAACGTAGAGACAATCCTTGAAGGTGTTTCACACAAACTACCCTGCCATGTAAAATGAGATATCAAAAACAATGAAAAATTCAGAATCTGATAAAGAAAAACAATTATCTGGTAATTTAAGCAATATACGTTTACAAGAATCCTATCATAGGAATATACTTGATCACGCGCTGAATTATGGTCCTTTCCAATATATATATATATATATATATATATATATATATATATATATATATATATATATATATATATATATATATTTTTTATACTTTGTCGCTGTCTCCCGCGTTTGCGAGGTAGCGCAAGGAAACAGACGAAAGAAATGGCCCAACCCACCCCCCCCCATACACATGTATATACATACGTCCACACACGCAAATATACATACCTACACAGCTTTCCACGGTTTACCCCAGACGCTTCACATGCCTTGATTCAATCCACTGACAGCACGTCAACCCCGGTATACCACATCGATCCAATTCACTCTATTCCTTGCCCTCCTTTCACCCTCCTGCATGTTCAGGCCCCGATCACACAAAATCTTTTTCACTCCATCTTTCCACCTCCAATTTGGTCTCCCTCTTCTCCTTGTTCCCTCCACCTCCGACACATATATCCTCTTGGTCAATCTTTCCTCACTCATCCTCTCCATGTGCCCAAACCACTTCAAAACACCCTCTTCTGCTCTCTCAACCACGCTCTTTTTATTTCCACACATCTCTCTTACCCTTACGTTACTCGATCAAACCACCTCACACCACACATTGTCCTCAAACATCTCATTTCCAGCACATCCATCCTCCTGCGCACAACTCTATCCATAGCCCACGCCTCGCAACCATACAACATTGTTGGAACCACTATTCCTTCAAACATACCCATTTTTGCTTTCCGAGATAATGTTCTCGACTTCCACACATTCTTCAAGGCTCCCAGGATTTTCGCCCCCTCCCCCACCCTATGATCCACTTCCGCTTCCATGGTTCCATCCGCTGCCAGGTCCACTCCCAGATATCTAAAACACTTTTCTTCCTCCAGTTTTTCTCCATTCAAACTTACCTCCTAATTGACTTGACCCTCAACCCTACCGTACCTAATAACCTTGCTCTTATTCACATTTACTCTTAACTTTCTTCTTTCACACACTTTACCAATCTCAGTCACCAGCTTCTGCAGTTTCTCACATGAATCAGCCACCAGCGCTGTATCATCAGCGAACAACAACTGACTCACTTCCTAAGCTCTCTCATCCACAACAGACTTCATACTTGCCCCTCTTTCCATAACTCTTACATTCACCTCCCTAACAACCCCATCCATAAACAAATTAAACCACCATGGAGACATCACACACCCCTGCCGCAAACCTACATTCACTGAGAACCAATCACTTTCCTCTCTTCCTACACGTACATATGCCTTACATCCTCGATAAAAACTTTTCACTGCTTCTAACAACTTGCCTCCCACACCATATATCCTTAATACCTTCCACAGAGCATCTCTATCAACTCTATCATATGCCTTCTCCAGATCCATAAATGCTACATACAAATCCATTTGTTTTTCTAAGTATTTCTCACATACATTCTTCAAAGCAAACACCTGATCCACACATCCTCTACCACTTCTGAAACCACACTGCTCTTCCCCAATCTGATGCTCTGTACATGCCTTCACCCTCTCAATCAATATCCTCCCATATAATTTACCAGGAATACTCAACAAACTTATACCTCTGTAATTTGAGCACTCACTCTTATCCCCTTTGCCTTTGTACAATGGCACTATGCAAGCATTTCGCCAATCCTCAGGCACCTCACCATGAGTCATACATACATCAAATAACCTTACCAACCAGTCAACAATACAGTCATCCCCTTTTTAAATAAATTCCACTGCAATACCATCCAAACCCGCTGCCTTGCCGGCTTTCATCTTCCGCAAAGCTTTTACTACCTCTTCTCTGTTTACCAAATCATTTTCTCTAACCCTCTCACTTTGCACACCACCTCGACCAAAACACCCTATATCTGCCACTCTATCATCAAACACATTCAACAAACCTTCAAAATACTCAATCCATCTCCTCACATCACCACTACTTGTTATCACCTCCCCATTAGCGCCCTTCACTGAAGTTCTCATTTGCTCCCTTGTCTTACGCACTTTATTTACATCCTTCCAGAACATCTTTTTATTCTCCCTAAAAATTAATGATACTCTCTCACGCCAACTCTCATTCGCCCTCTTTTTCACCTCTTGCACCTTTCTCTTGACCTCCTGTCTCTTTCTTTTATACATCTCCCACTCAACTGCATAAATATAATATATATATATATATATATATATATATATATATATATATATATATATATATATATATATATATATATATATATATAGGTATGTATATGTGCGTGAGTGGACGTGTATGTATATACATGTATATGTGGGTGGGTTGGGCCATTCTTTCGTCTGTTTCCTTGCGCTACCTCGCTAACGCGGGAGACAGCGACAAAGTATAACAATATATATATATATATATATATATATATATATATATATATATATATATATATATATATATATATATATATGCATTTATTTACTTATTCATTCATTTACCTTAATTTTACTTTGTCGCTGTCTCCCGCGTTAGCGAGATAGTGCAAGGAAACAGACGAAAGAATAGCCCAACTCACTCACATACACATGTATATACATACACGCCCACACATGCACATATACATACCAATACATTTCAACGTATACATACATATACATACACAGACATATACATATATACACATGTACATATTCATACTTGCTACCTTCATCCATTTCCGTAGCCACCCCGCCACATATGAAATGACAACCCCCTACCCCCTCATGCGCGCTAGGTAGCGCTAGGAAACGACAACAAAGGCCATATTCGTTCACGCTCAGTCTCTAGTTGTCATGTGTAATGCACCGAAACCACAGCTCCCTTTCCACATCTAGACCCCACAAAACTTTCCATGGTTTACCACAGACGCTTCACATTCATTGTTTCAATCCATTGACAGCACGTCGACATCGGTATACAACATCGTTCCAATTCACTTTATTCCTTCCACGCCTTTGTTTAGGCCCCAATCGCTCAAAATCTTTTTCACTCCATCCTTCCACCTTCAATTTGGTCTCCCACTTCTCCTCGTCCCCTCCACCTCTGACACATGTACAGTCCTTGTCAATCTTTCCTCACTCATTCTCTCCATGTAATCAAACCATTTCAATAACCCTCTTCTGGTCTCTCAACCACACTCTTTTCATTACCACAAATATCTCTTACCTTTTCAGTACTTACTCGATCAAACTACCTTACACCACATACTGTCCTCAAACATCTCAGTTTCAACACATCCACCCTCCTCCGCACAACCCTATCTATAGCCCACACCTTGCAACCATATAACATTGTTGGAACCACTATTCCTTTAAACATACCCATTTCTGCTCTCCAAGATAACGTTCTCGTCTTCCACATATTCTTCAACGCTCCAAGAACCTTCGCCTCCTCCCCCACCCTGTGACTCACTTTCGCTTCCATAGTTCCATCCGCTATTAAATCCACTCCCAGATATCTAATACACTTCACTTCCTACAGTTGGGAAATGACCGGGGTAGACCTCGTTGCTCACCAACGTGAGACGAAGGGTATTCGAGTACATAGTATTCGAATAGTCATTTGCTATTGGGGGCGATCATAGTCTAGCAGTAGCGCTCCCGCCTGTTGCACAGGGGTCCCGGGTTCGATCCTGGCTGTTGGAGTTTTGTATGTTCTATGAAGGTGCGCGTTCATATGCACTTTGTTCGTACATATATATATATATATATATATATATATATATATATATATATATATATATATATATATATATATATATATATTGTGTGTGTGTGTGTGTGTGTGTGTGTGAAGGGGGAACAGCGCTTCATTAAGAGTTCAAATAGTTTAGTTTACTGAAAGGTAACGATAAACTTCATGATTCATGGAAGAAACCCGCTTCATCAGTTGTAAACAATTCACAAAGTTTCAACTCTTGACACAAGTACACAAACCTGTAGGCCCTCTTAACACCATGAGAGAGCAGAAAGTGTTATAAATCCATGGCCGTATATGTGTGTGTGTGTGTGTGTGTGTGTGTGTGTGTGTGTGTGTATGTATGTATGGGTGTGTTTCTGCTATATAACTACTAAATCTTCCCACTAAATTCCCCTGGTTCCTGTGGGTATCAACAGTCTTGAAATAGGCAGTAAATGTGGTTGTATTTTGAAGAGAAACTTTATAGACATTAACAAGGCAACCTACCTCTTACTGTCGTTGCTTCCTTGGTGAACCAAATAAACATTCTGGACACGTCTTTAGAACATGAAGCACTGGCTTAAATATATTCTGACAAATCCTCAGCAAAATCATGCAGCCTGAGGACGTACGTACTTCGCTGTCTTAGGTGAAGTGACCACTACTTTGTAGTCACCGTCTTCTTCCGTTGGTAATTCGATGTCGATACTTTTGGAGCGAAGAGATTTGGGAGGTTCGAGGGAGCAGGATCGCGTGAGACCAGTGGAGGTGGAGCTAACCAGCTCCTCTGGCTTAGGGAAGCTTGCAAAGGAGATGTCAAGAGAGGCGGCGCGGTCCCGGCGTGTGGGCACCTCTAGGAACACGTCCGTTACGCCCTCCTTCTCCCCTCCCCTTTCTCCTGCAATGCCCTGCTCCCCTCCCCTCTCCCCAGCGTTGATTTGTTCCCCTCCTTGCTCCCCGTCACCGTACTCACTAGAGGAACCCAGGTACAGAAAGGAACCATGATGGCTGTACCCACCGTCACTTAAATCAATACTGTTTTCCTGCGAACTCAGCTCTGTGCTCGTGTTCATGCTGAAGACTGCCGGCTGACGTTCAAGCTTCGTCTTACTGCGTGGCGACGATGAAGCCGGCACTGGCATTTCTTCTTGCGTAGGAGAAGCCGATGATGGCGAGTTGGGACTCAATGTTACTTTGATGCCGCAGATTACCTCGTGCAGCTCGTCGCTAGAACTGCCTTCATCCCATTCTTCCTCATCCTCGTCCTCGGCTTCTTCCCGCGATCTATAAAGCCTACTCACAAAGTCGAGCGACATGTTGTAGGGAATTCTTCTGCGTTCGCAGCTAAACCGACGGGACAGCTCTTCCATGTAGACACAGTGGACACAATGCTGGCTTGCCTTGTCTAGTGAGGAAGGACGCGAACTTTTCCTGCGGCAGGAGGAGTCGGTGTCGTCAACGTCGCCGCAGCCGGAATCGAAACTTTTGGAACGCTTGGGGCCGAGATAGGGCACGCGAAGCAAGAAGGACTGCCGTTCCGCGGGCGACGATGACGACGACGACGACTCGCGACGACCAGGCTTTAGCTGCATCTCGTCGAATGAGGCAGAGCGGATCTGGGGCGGCACCTCTAAGCTGTTCTGTTGCTTCATCTCGGCGCCTGTAGGCGTCCGAGACCGCATAAGCGTGTGTCGAAGCTTGGCGATGTTCATGGCGTTACGTGGATAAGGGGCGTGGGCGCGTGTCGCTTGGGTCGCCAGCAGCGATCCTCCCCTGGGGGTCGCGGACACCCCAGGGGCTCCTCACAAGAGCCACGTCACCCCGCCCCTCTCCGGGCTTCCCCTGGCGCCAGCCCCTGTCGGGTTAATAAACCATAAGATGAAGCAATTTAAAGATAACTCCAAGCTCAGCGACCATTGGTTCAATGTTCTATTTCTTTCGAAAATACATCGCTTACACACACACACACAGACACACACACACACACACACACACGTCTCGCTATAGCAGGTATCACAGGGGTGATAACGACCCATCGTGGGCACTTTACTCGGCTAAGTACGTCTATACAACCCTTGTCTATTAATATCTCATCTCCTGCTCATCAAGTATCGCCATAGTCTCAGAAAATGACACATGCGTTGACACATAAACCCAGCACCAAAATTCCACAGGAAAGTACCGTTCAAATACTGGTGATCTCATGATTCCACGGTAAAACTGGGAACATGGTGTTTCAACCCTTCTCAATATGAGCGTCCCGGTATATGATTTGTAACCTGGTGATATATATGTTCGTGTGGGCAAGTTGTAACTAGACTGGGAAGGGGGGGGGGGGGGCTGCACAAGTGGTGGAAATATGATAACATGAAGGGTCGGTTTATAACAAGAAGACACTTGACTGAGTTAAGACAATGGGCGCGACGTGGAGTATAAGATATAAAAGCTACTGTATCATGAGGTGACTATGACTACAAATGATGATGCTATATCTTGAAGAGAAGAATAATGGTAAATGTTTTAATGAAAAACATAATCCTACTGTGTCATGACGTGTGGAATAATGATTAAGTTTCAGTTGAAAGAAATGATTGCATGACCAGGGTAAGTAGTAGTCACTGTGAGAAATGTAGTCATGCTATCTTGGGAGAAGATAATCTGTAGCACATATCTGGATAAACACAATATTTACTGTTAACATCACAAATTTAGTGAGACTTCAGGAACTAACGTCATGACGTGCTATAAGTGTCATGGGTTCACTGCTAGTCACCGTCCAAGATACGGGATAAGTCATATGATTGGTTGTTGGCAAACGTTTCCATTACGGTTATGACGTAAATCATTCATTGTCTAGAGCAGTCCCTACCACCAGGTTGCAGCACTTCACTACGAGACATTCATATATACTGGAGATGCTTTACAGATGCCTCACATAGAAATATATGTCATTGATATTAACATACCAGTATTATACAAATAGAATATGAGGCCGCGCTTTACTTCAAACACTAAGGGAGAGTAGTGTGCTATACTCCATACAGTGAGAGGCAGTAGTATGTTATTCCTCAATGTACTAAGGGACAGTAGTGTGCTATACTTCATACTTTGAGAGGTAGTAGTATGCTATACTTCAATGCACTAAGGGTAAGCAGTGTGCTATGCTTTATATGGTGAGAGGCAGTAGTAAGTTATACTTCAATACACTAAGGGGGAATAGTTTGCTATACTTCATATAGTGAGAGGCAGAAGTATATTATACTTCAATACCCAAAGGGAGAGAAGCTCGCTATACTTTATATAATGAGAGGCAATAGTATGTTTTACCTCGATGTGCTAAGGGACAGTAGCGTGTTATACTTCATACAGTGAGAGGCAGTAGCATATCATACTACAACACACTAAGGGATAGTTGTGGGCTATACTTCAATTCACTGAGGGAATATAGTGCGCTATACTTTATACAGTGAGCGATAGTAATGCGGTATACCCCATACAGTGAGCGACAGTAGTGCGCTATACTTCATACAGTGAGCGATAGTAATGCGCTATACTTCATACAATGAGCGATAGTAGTTTGCTATACTTCATACAGTAAGCGGCAGTAGTGCGCTATACTTCATACAGTGAGCGACAGTAGTGTGCTATACTTCGTACAGTGAGCAACAGTAGTGTGTTATACTTCATACAGTGAGCGGCAGTAGAGCGCTATACTTGATACAGTGAGCGACAGTAGTGTGCTATACTTCATACAGTGAGCGACAGTAGTGTGCTATACTTCATACAGTGAGCGACAGTAGTGTGTTATACTTCATACAGTGAGCGGCAGTAGTGCGCTATACTTCATACAGTGAGCGACAGTAGTGTGCTAAACTTCATACATTATAGGAATGTGTTATACTTCATACAGCGGAAGTATATATGTGTTTTCTATTTCATAAAGTCAGGGTCAGCAATATGCTATACAAACAGCAGATTAACAGATACGACTTGATAGCTGCGAGGGCTCTGACCAAGGGTAACATCCCTAACGATTACGACAGTACATGATAACAATGAGGACTATGACAGTACATGATAACACTGAGGACTATGACAGTACATGATAACACTGAGGACTATGACAGTGCATGATAACACTGAGGACTATGACAGTGCATGATAACACTGAGGACTATGACAGTGCATGATAACACTGAGGACTATGACAGTGCATGATAACACTGAGGACTATGACAGTACATGATAACATTGAGGACTATGACAGTGCAAGATAACAATGAGGACTATGACAGTGCATGATAACACTGAGGATTATGACAGTACATGATAACACTGAGGACTATGACAGTGCATGATAACACTGAGGACTATGACAGTACATAATAACACAAAGGGCTATGGCAGTGCATGATAACACTGAGGACTATGACAGTGCATGATAACACTGAGGACTATGACAGTGCATGATAACACAGGACTATGACAGTGCAAGATAACAATGAGGACTATGACAGTGCATGATAACACTGAGGATTATGACAGTACATGATAACACTGAGGACTATGACAGTACATAATAACACAAAGGGCTATGGCAGTGCATGATAACACTGAGGACTATGACAGTGCATGATAACACTGAGGACTATGACAGTACATGATAACACTGAGGACTATGACAGTACATGATAACACTGAGGACTATGACAGTACATAATAACACAAAGGGCTATGGCAGTGCATGATAACACTGAGGACTATGACAGTGCATGATAACACTGAGGACTATGACAGTACATGATAACACTGAGGACTATGACAGTACATGATAACACTGAGGATTATGACAGTACATGATAACACTGAGGACTATGACAGTACATAATAACACAAAGGGCTATGGCAGTGCATGATAACACTGAGGACTATGACAGTGCATGATAACACTGAGGACTATGACAGTGCATGATAACACAGGACTATGACAGTACATGATAACACAGAGGACTATGGCAGTGCATGATAACACAGAGGACTATGACAGTGCATGACAATACTGAGGACTATGACAGTGCATGATAACACTGAGGACTATGACCGTACATGATAACATTGAAGACTATGACAGTGCATGATAACACAGGACTATGACAATGCACGACAATATTGAGTACTATGACAGTACATGATAACACTGAGGACTATGACAGTACATGAAACCATTAAGGACTATGACAAAGTATGATAACACTAAGGACTATGGCAAAACATGATAATACTAAGGACTATGACAAAGCACGATAACACTAAGGATTATGACAATGTAGATAACGAAATAATACAATGGAATTCAAACAGCAACAGACCCCTGATTCCCGTTTGTGATAGTGGAAGATAGGCACCCACGTTGCTGTAGTGAAAGTCGGAAGGCATATGGATAATTCAAAGCGAAAAACATAACTGTCAATGTGACTTGAGAAGCGCAAATGATGTTAGTCGCAGACTTACAGATGCGAAATATTTATCAATGCTATTCTTAAACGTAGGTATAATTCTGCTTTGAACCACTGAAATTAGAGAATCATTCCGCATGTTAACAATCCTGTTCAAGAAAAAACACTTTGCCTTATTCGAAGTATAACGTTCGCCCGCGAGTTTGTATCTATTATTGCACATGTAATCAGACGAATAGTCTTTAGCTGTTTTTTTATCAAGATTATCGGGGCTTTTGATAATTTTGAATACTTGTATTAAATCGCTTATCAACCATATCTTTTCTGTGCTAAATATATTCGCCTCTCATAAGTTTCGTGCCTCAGTTCAAAGATAATTCTGGTAGCTCGCCCCTGTACTCTTTATTCTGTCTATTTTCAGGTACGGTAACTAGAACTGGACATAATATCTAAGTTGTGGGAGAACCAATGAATTGTAAAGTGAAAGGATGATGTATTTTGACTTAACTTCGAAAGCCCTACCTATAAATCCAAGAATCTTGCTCACTCTTTTCAGTGCTTCTATGCACTGCTTACTTGCCTTTACGTCTGCAGAGACTATACCGCCCCAATATTTTTCTCATTTATTTTTTGAAGCTGAACAGAATTCATGCTAGAGTTTATCTTTTCGTATGTACTACCAATATGAAGAGATTTCCTACCTACGAGACCAGTCCATCAGTTTAATTATGCCACGTTGAAGCTGCAGACGTTCAAGTTCATTAGTATCATCTGCAAATTTTCATACCTTAAAATGCAGCCCATTATCGTTATCAATAAATACATAAGAAAGAAAACAGATCCCAAGACTGACCTTTGTGGTAAAGCCACTTGGTCTAACCATTCTGAGGCGTGACTTTTGATAATTACTCTTTCTTTACGGCCAGTTAACCAATCTCTTATCCACATCATCACTATATGACATTTTTTGGAAGTAACCTTTGATGCAGGACCTTATCAAATGGTCTTTGACAAATTCTAAATCGATGACATCAGCTGCTTCATTTTCATTATATACATTGATTATGTCATAAAAGAAATCAATCAAATTTCTCAGACATGGGCGATTTCATCGAAAACCATGCTGAAAATTGTTTATGTGGTAGGCCTCTAAATGGTTACAGTTCTGTTTCAAAGGATCGTTTCCATAAGTTTTCTGACTAAAGACGTTAAACTTACCAGACTTACGTTGGTGTACATATACTAGAGTCTACATATACATATACTATGCGAAAGTTCTGGGAGCGTTGAAAAATGTGTGCAAGGCGAGAACATTGTCTCGGAAAGCAAAAATGGGTATGTTTGAAGGAATAGTAGTTCCAACAATGTTATATGGTTGCGAGGCGTGGGCTATAGATAGAGTTGTGCGCAAGAGGGTGGATGTGTTGGAAATGAGATGTTTGAGGACAATATGAGGTATGAGGTGGTTTGATGGAGTAAGTAATAAAAGGGTAAGAGAGATGTGTGGTAATAAAAAGAGTGTGGTTGAGAGAGAAGAAGAGGGTGTTTTGAAATGATTTGGTCACATGGAGAGAATGAGTGAGGAAAGATTGACAAAGAGGATATATGTGTTAGAAGTGGAGGGAACGAGGAGAAGTGGGGGAACAAATTGGAGGTGGAAAGATGGAGTGAAAAAGATTTTGTGTGATCGGGGCCTAAACATGCAGGAGGGTGAAAGGCGTGCAAGGAATAGAGTGACATGATAGCAATGAGGACTATGATAAAGCATGATAACACTACGGATCATTACCATCACTGTCATTACTAACTACTACAAGTATGTCATTACTACCACTGCCATCACGAACCACTACAACCACGACTACTTCCACTGACCACAACCACAGTTGATCTCCACCCACTTTTAACACTAATGAACAACAGCTACGACCGAAAACCCTCCTCCATCACAGCCATTACCATTACCATTACAACCACAGGCTACCATCACCTCTACTAACACAACACAGCAGTCAAGCACAACCACCTATGATTACAGCCAACTGTTTCCAACGCTTACCTTGACACGTCAAGTATTCTCACGTGCATATATAGCCTTCAATCACCCCAGAAACAATCATATCCTCCGATCATACATCCTACCAGTGATCACAACTTCAATCAACCCACCAGCAAACACAACCTCCAATCATTCCACTAACGATCATAACATCTAATCAGCCTAACAGTGATCACAACCTCCGATCACGCCACCACCACCACCCTGCCTCCTATCACCATCCACGACATCCTCTCCGGGAACAACCCACATATACGAAATAAGAGTCGCCACTAACTGGACCAGACAATCAAAGTAGAAAATAAATATCGTGGCAGCACCAGGTGGCTGTACTAGAGCTACAGCATACTGAACCTACGACCAGTGGGACGGGGTCATCCTTAGCTATGATGACCTAACCTTTGTCCTGACTCTTCAGGATCAGGTCAAAGGGTACGTCATCATGCCGAAGGCTCGTCGTAGTGTCATTTCTAAAGGATTACAACTCTGTTAATTTTGATTCTCTCACAAGGATATAATACATTCCTCTCTCTCTCTCTCTCTCTCTCTCTCTCTCTCTCTCTCTCTCTCTCTCTCTCTTACAAATACTGCCATAGCAGAAAGGGAACAACTTTAAGAGCACTCAGCAAAAGGACCTGATGAGATCCCAGCTATGTTCCTCAAAAAGACAAAGATGACAACAGTAAATCCTCTGCTGATGTTACCAAGGCACATCATAGATCAATCCAGTTTTGAGACATAAGCAAAAGGTCATATATATCACCAATACAAACAGGGGGATCTAAATATGTGCCAAAACAATATAGATCCATTAGCTAAATAAAAACAATTGATGTCATCTATTTAGATTCGATAAGTTCCACATAAAAGGTTACTTGCAAAAGTAAAGTCACATGGTATAGATGGGGTTGTACTTTCATGGTTAGGAAATTGGTTGACTGGCCGTAAAAAAAGAGTAATGACTGATGGCCAAGCCTCACAATGGTTGGACAGAAGCAGTGATGTGCCACAGGCATCAGTCTTAAGATCGGCTCCCTTTTTCATGCATATCAATAATGGACTGCACTGTAAAACATCGAAATTCGATGATATAAATTTGGGAAAGACATCTACTACAACTAACAATGAAGGTCTGCATCTCCAAACGGACATAGACTAACTAGGCTCACCGGTGGCACATTGATTTTAATATCGATTGTTAAAAAGTTTTACATATCTGTAGTAAATAAGAAAAGGTAAGCAACAAGTATGAATCTTGTTTAGCAGAGAAGGTAAATGAGGAAAAAGACTTGGGTGTAATAATCTCTCGTGACCTAACTCCCAAGCTTGTAGTGCAAAGCAGATAAAATGGCGAACAGAATTCTTTGATTCACAGGTAGGGCTTTGGAAAATCATCCTTATTTCTTAAAAGTCACTGGCGCGTCCCCAGCATGAATATTGTGCTCACTTATGGTCAACCTACTTCAGGAGAGAAACTGACGAAATGAAAGGAGCGCAGCATAGAGCTACTGATTCTGAAACTGAAAAACAAATCCTGTGACAGCCCACTAAACGACGCAAATCTAGTAAACTTAGAAAAGGGAAGCTCAAAGAGATCTAAAGCAGGTATTCATCAAAAACCTCGACTGTAATCTTTATCTGACATGGTACCAAGGATAGATATGATTGACTTCACTCCAAGGAATGGATGAAAACTCGTGGTCAAACATTTTACATCGAATGAGGCGAAGTACTTTGTCTTTAACAGTGTTATTAACATGTGGAATGACTTTCCAATTACAGTGCTTGTCATGCCAATGATACGTTTAAAAACAGACTTGATAATCATATCGCCTTATACATAACTACAGCATTTGTATTGCTCTACATCCTGGAAACATCACGTAAAGAACATCACAGGTTCTTCCTACTAGCTCGGGGGGGGGGGGGGGGGGGGGGGGGGGGGGGGTTATGAGTGCAACATTTACTTTTCTTTGAAGCAGTTATTCAACAACCACAGGATCTCACCCTACCAGTTGCATATCTAGGGTGGATCTTTTTTCATCTGTCTTTGCACCTGTGGAATCAAATCTGCTGTGGTAGTACTATAAGTATGCCTTGAAGCAAAGATGGGTCATCTTGGACGTGATGCCTTAAAGTATTGAGGCAAGGAGAGGCCAAATCAGAAATGGTGACTCTAAGCAAGATGCCATATTAGACACACTACCTCTATCTACAGCGATCATCTCAAAAGGCATTTACCCGTTTTAAAAGACTACCCTGGCAACAACACACACACACACATCACACACACACACACATACCACACGCACACACACACCACACACATACACACACACACACCACACACACACACACACACACACACACCACACGCACACACACACCACACACACATACACACACACACACACACACACACACACACACACACCACAAACACACACACACACACACACACCACACACACACACACACACACACACACACATACACACACACACACACACACACACACACACACACACACACACACACACACACACCCACAGAGTGCAGAAGATACTGTGCTGTAGATAATATGCTGCAGATACTGTGTTGTAGTTTCTATGTTGTAGACACTCTGTTGATACTATGATGCACATCCTCTGTTGTAGATACTATGCTGTAGATACTGTGCTCTAAATACTGTGCCGCAGATACTATATTGTGGATACTATGCTGCAAATAATATCTTGTAGATATTATGCTACTGATACGATATTGTAGATACTAAGCTGTAAATATTATCTTGTAGATACTATACCGCTATAACTACGTTGTAGATACTGTGCTGTAGATATCAAGTTGAACATACCTAAAGAGATAAGAACAACTTTGCCCCATTATGCGTGGTGATATGTACGACTTTGCCCATCATGTGAAGTGATAACATGGACGACCTTGCCTTAACACGCCAGGTGATAACATGGATGACCTTGCCTTAACACGCCAGGTGATAACATGGACGACCTTGCCTTAACACGCCAGGTGATAACATGGACAACCTTGCCTTAACACGCCAGGTGATAACATGGACGACCTTGCCTTAACACGCCAGGTGATAACATGGACAACCTTGCCTTAACACGCCAGGTGATAACATGGACGACCTTGCCTTAACACGCCAGGTGATAACATAGACGACCTTGCCTCAACACGCCAGGTGATAACATGGACGACCTTGCCTTAACACGCCAGGTGATAACATGGACGACCTTGCCTTAACACGCCAGGTGATAACATGGACGACCTTGCCTAAACACGCCAGGCGATAACATGGACGACCTTGCCTAAACACGCCAGGCGATAACATGGACGACCTTGCCTTAACACGCCAGGTGATGACATGGACGACCTTGCCTTAACACGCCAGGCGATAACATCGACGACCTTGCCTTAACCCGCCAGGCGATAACATGGACGACCTTGCCTTAACACGCCAGGTGATAACATGGACGACCTTGCCTTAACACGCCAGGTGATGACATGGACGACCTTGCCTTAACACGGCAGGCGATAACATGGACGACCTTGCCTAAACACGCCAGGCGATAACATGGACGACCTTGCCTTAACACGCCAGGTGATGACATGGACGACCTTGCCTTAACACGCCAGGCGATAACATCGACGACCTTGCCTTAACCCGCCAGGCGATAACATGGACGACCTTGCCTTAACACGGCAGGCGATAACATGGACGACCTTGCCTTAACACGCCAGGTGATGACATGGACGACCTTGCCTTAACACGGCAGGCGATAACATGGACGACCTTGCCTAAACACGCCAGGCGATAACATGGACGACCTTGCCTTAACACGCCAGGTGATGACATGGACGACCTTGCCTTAACACGCCAGGCGATAACATCGACGACCTTGCCTTAACCCGCCAGGCGATAACATGGACGACCTTGCCTTAACAAGCCAGGTGATAACATGGACGACCTTGCCTTAACACGCCAGGTGATAACATGGACGACCTTGCCTTAACACGGCAGGCGATAACATGGACGACCTTGCCTAAACACGCCAGGCGATAACATGGACGACCTTGCCTTAACACGCCAGGTGATAACATGGACGACCTTGCCTTAACACGCCAGGTGATAACATGGACGACCTTGCCTTAACACGCCAGGTGATAACATGGACGACCTTGCCCCATTCACTCCCATAATCAACGGATTTAAACCAAATCGTTAATGAAAGAGACCAGGCGATATATCCTACCTCCCATCTTCCTACTGTACAGAGCAGCGAATTACTCAAATGATATCCATTCATATTCATATCCACACTTGTCCACAATGGACCCAATGCGGATAGATTGGCTAGCTATTGTGTCCTTTCTACTCTTGTTATTGACAAAATAAAAGAAACCGCCGGGTCACCTTTATTTCAGAGGAAAATAAAGAGAAAAGAAAAAAATATCGTGGGGTAATATTGATGTGTGGCGGAATGAACAAAACCAGTGTGGTCAGCCATTGTGTAGGCGTGGCTGGCTCAGGATAATGCTAACTGACTTGTAGTGAGGAAGATAGTGTTAGCTTACTTGTAGTGAGAAAGATATTTAGTGTTAACTGACTTGTAGCGAGGACGATATTCAGTTTTAACTGACTTGTAGTGAGGAAGATATTTAGTGTTAGCTTACTTGTAGTGAGGAAGATATTTAGTGTTAACTGACTTGTAGTGAGGAAGATATCTAGAGTTAACTGGCTTGTAGTGAGGAAGGTATTTAGTGTTAACTGGCTTGTAATGAGGAGGATATTTAGAGTTAACTGCCTTGTAGTGATGGATATTTTAGAGTTAACTGCCTTGTAGTGAGGAAGATATTAAGAGTTAACTGGATTGTAGTGAAGAAGATATTTAGTGTTAACTGGCTTGTAGCGAGGGAGATATTTAGTGTTAACTGGCTTGTCGTGAGGAGGATATTTAGAGTTAACTGGCTTGCAGCGAGGAATATATTTAGAGTTAACTGGCTCGTAGTGAGGAAGATATCTAGTGTTAACTAGCTTGTAGTGAGGAAGATATTTAGTTAACTGGCTTGTAGTGAGGATATCTAGTGTTAACTGGCTTGTAGTGAGGAGGACATTTAGAATTAACTACCTTGTAGTGAGGAAGATATTTAGAATTAACTACCTTGTAGTGAGAAAGACATTTAGAATTAACTGGCTTGTAGTGAGGAGGATATTTAAAGTTAACTGGTTTATAGCGCTAAGAAAAATGTTTGCTATGACCTTAGTTGCCTTGGGGGAAATATTAATTATCATGAATGACGTTGTGGTGTAACATATCAACCCGGTGAAGAGCAGACCATAATGACTGTTAACTGTTGTAGTGGACATGTTAACCCCAGCGCGCTTGGTGTTGGTGATACCGTTTACGCACACCATCGTCAACACAACGCTTACTATGAACAGAAAGTTCTCTGTTTCAGAATGTGTACTTTTTTCAGAATGTTTGTTGTCGAATATCAGTAAATATCAACTGAACTTTTACTATTAACATTAAGTTCCATGTTAATATAACGTAATAACCCTACAGAGGTTTCACCGTACAGCTATCCCCGCCAAGTAAGTGATGTAGCTGTACCCTCTGCCGAGGTAGTACTGTAGCGCTACCCCCTGCTGGTCTATTACTGTAGCGATACCGCAGCTGGTGTATTACTGTATTGGCTCCCCTCTGCTGGTGTATTACTGTAGCGCTACCCCTTGCCTGGGTAGTATAGTAGCGCTAACCTAAGTCGGGGTAGTTTTGTAGCACTACTTCTGGTGTGGTGTTACATCATAGTGTCTGCAACAAGCAGCAGTGGTCCTCAATATACCTTACGTCGCCAACACCGGCCCGCCAGGTCCCTCTCTTCGCTCCTTCATAATTTACAAGCGTGGCATTGCTGCCGCTCCTGTGTGTACCTGGCCTGCCCGGCATCACATCTTACGTCTCAGTACTATGCTTCATCATCACTCCTCCACTCATCTTGCCTCCTTTCCCGTCTTTGTTCCATGTTCCATCTATCTCCCTCTGCAGCGTCTCGTTTTCTACGGCAAAATAATAAATCTGTGTTCTCTATGCGCCTTCTCTAGGATTCCTAATACGACGCACATAAGATTCTGGTGATGAAGTATTTTTGCTCAGTGAGGAATGTCAGTGTCCCCAGGCCTAGCAGCAGCTGTAGAGAGCAGAGTGACCGTGAGAAGGGAAAACAGAAGGAGAGTTCGACATTCCCTGAATTATTCGTTGTGATCCAGAGCGTCATCGATTGGTCTGGGACGAGCTCAGTCCCGCGTGCTCTCACTAGGATGAGAGAGGAAGACTGGCACAGGGAAGAGAGAGGAAGACTGGTACAGGGAAGAGAGAGGAAAACGGGGAGAGGGGAGAGAGAGAGAGGAAGACTGAGAGAGGGAAGAGAGAGAGAGAGAGAGGAAGACTGGGAAAGGGAAGAGAGAGGAAAAAGAGAGAGCAATAGAAGAAAAGGGTTAACATTGAAAAGGAAAGGAGAACAGAAAAAAAGAAAGAAGAATAGGGATAGCTGAGAGAGAACACTGGAAAAGAGGGAAGAAAAAAAGAAGGAAAGGTTGAACAAGGTAAGCTAAAGGAACAGGGGAAGGACTGAGGAGAAAGATCATGCAGGTCACACACACGACACGTCAAGAATATTGATACTATTACGACTACTGCTGCTATTTGTACTAGTACAAGTACTAATATTGCTGCTTGTACTAGCACTAACATTGCTGCTGTACTACTACTAATATTGCTGCTCGGACTAGCACAAGTACCTATATTGCTGCTCGGACTAGCACAAGCACTAATATTGCTGTTTGTACTAGAACAAGTACTGATATTGTTGCTTGTACTAGCACAAGTACTGATATTGTTGCTTGTACTAGCACAAGTACTGATATTGTTGCTTGTACTAGCACAAGTACTAATATTGCTGCTTGTACTTGAACAAGTACTGATATATTTGCTTGTACTAACACAAGTACTGATACTGTTGCTTGCACTAGCACAAGTACTAATATTGCTGCTTGTACTAGCACAAGTACTGATATTGTTGCTTGTGGGAGCAAAAGTACTGATATTGTTGCTTGTAGTAGCACAAGTACTAATATTGCGCTTGTACTAGCACAAGTACTAATATTGCTGCTTGTACTAGCACTAGTACTAATACTGCTGCTTATACTAGCAATAGCAGTATTACTACTTATTTTTCTAGTAGCAATACTACTACTGCTGTTTCATCTACTAGTACTAGTATTTCTACTTGTACTTGTATTGGTACTAATACTGCAACTAACGATTCTACAAGTACTACAATTGTTGTTTGTATTGGAACTATTACTGCTGTTTCTTCCACAAGTACGACTACTGCTACTTCTACTAGTATTGGTACCAGTGTTAGTACTAGTATTACAGCTGCTTCTGCTTCTACTACTATTACAAATTAAATTCTCTAATGAGAAGGAAGAGGTGCATTGGTAACCAAGAGTAATTGCCAAAAAGGAGTACTAGTAACGAGGACTATCAACTCAAAACACTACAAACAAGGTGTACTAATACTCAAAGTAACCACTAACAAGGTGCACTAACTACCAGGCCTACCGACAAGGAGTACTAATAACAAGGTGTGTTCCTAAATTAGAGTATTACTAACAATGTGTAATACTAATTCAAAGTATTACTAACCAAGAGCACCACTAACAATGTGTACTGCTAAAAAGATTTACTACTAACAAGGCGTCTAACTTGGAGTACGACCAACAAGGTGTACTACTAAACAGTTATACTAACATCAAGGTGTACTACTGCTAAGGTGTGCTACTAACTCAGAGTACTACCAACCAAGTGAATTAACAATTGTGAAAACTACCGACAATAACAGTAAGTAGGAGCACCACTACCCGTACAGCTAAATTACCGACAGTACCAGTAAGTAGGAACACCACTACCCGTACAGCTAAACTACCGACAGTACCAGTAAGTAGGAACACCACTACCCGTACAGCTAAACTACCGACAGTACCAGAAAGTAGAAGCACCACTAACCATAAAGGTAAACAAACGTAATAACAAGATATACTGTAAGATATAACTGTAAGAACTACTAACCACACAACTAATCATCAGTACTACTAACCACACAACTAACCAACAGTACTACTAACCATACAACTAACCAACAGTACTACTAACCACACAACTAATCAACAGTACTACTAACCACACAACTAATCAACAGTACTACTAACCACACAACTAACCAACAGTACTACTAACCATACAACTAACCAACAGTACTACTAACCACACAACTAATCAACAGTACCACTAACCACACAACTAATCAACAGTACTACTAACCACACAACTAACCAACAGTACTACTAACCATACAACTAACCAACAGTACTACTAACCACAGAGTACTTCAAAATGACTCTCTTGCTCTCCATCACTGAGTCTGGAAGCAAAACTCCTTTGACATGTAAGGCGTCAGGCGCTCCATGACGCCATGGCCAAGCTATAGATAGAGGAGAAACGGGAATCACAGATGCTTTGTCTACGGAAGAGAAAGCTATAGAATCGTCAGAACGGAAGAGACAGCTAGAGTACCGTCAGAAGGGAAGAGAGAGCTAGAGTACCGTCAGAACAAAAGAGTAAAGGAAAGGTAGAGAGACGGAAGTTGTCATCCATGCCCTTAGCTTAAGACCAGAAAGATCCGTCGTGAATGACGAGAAGAGGTTATCGTACTTAATCTACTTCACGGATAACGTACTTGCAATGATTAAGGTCAGTGGTGAACGATGAATGGGAGTCGGAGGAAGGAGAGTGTTTCCAAGCCTGACATACGTTGTAATCAGACTACAGGGGAGGTAGGTGTTGTAATAAGACTATAGTGCGGGGCAAATGCTGTAATCAGAATACAAGGGAGGTAAGTGTTGTAATCAAAATACGAGGGAGGTAAGTGTTGTCATCAAAATACAAGGGAGGTAAGTGTTGTCATCAAAATACAAGGGAGGTAAGTGTTGTCATCAAAGTACAAGAAAAGTAAGTGTTGTAATCAAAGTATAAGGGAGGTAAGTGTTGTAATCAAAGTACAAGTGAGGTTAATGTAATCAAAGTACAAGTGAGATAAGTGTTGTAATCAAAGTACAGGGGAGGTAAGTGTTACCAGAATACATTGAAAAAGCACATTTCCTCTGTGTGGAAACAAAATATATAAGAATGGCAACATTTGTGTTGATTGTGAAGCAACGATCATCAGGAGATGGAGGTCCAAGGCAAAGGTTACACTTACACCAGCCTTTACCACTTATGATGTCATCCCTTTAATGAGATCATTACAATGCAAACTACCCGTTTAAATATCGTTCACTCTTCAAATGTAAAAGAGATCAAACCGTTGTCAAATATAATGAGCAGTGATGAAATGTCCTTTTATCTTTTCTTGTTGGTTAAAGTAGACATTAAAGAAGTATTCTATATTAGACACTCTCCTTAAAGATTATGTTGTTCAAGCGGAAAGCATCTCTAATTATATCACTTAGGTGAATTAGAGGAAGTCTCAGCCAATGAGAATGCAGAAGCCACATCAGACACAGCAGTATCAATGACAATTTTCGAATTCATTTTGCGCTCGCGCGAAAATATCCCTTCCAATAAGTCTAGTATTACGGAGGGCTGGGTTGTCTGGTCTACACCAGTAGGGAGGGCTGGGTTGTCTGGTCTACACATGTAGGCCGGGATAAACTTGACCAAAAATAATCACTAGGATCATAAGATGGAGAACTCTGACGACCTCAATGAAAACTGGGATGAGACGGACCAATACATTGTATGATGACTTTACTTATGTGTTGTATAACACCTGTGCTATATAACAATGATCTTATGAACAAAGACATCATCATCACACAACACTTCATTATCACCTTGGGAAATTGTGCTGAATTATACAAGGTGCCCGAAAATCTCCCGGACATCTTTTAAATCATATACGGAATTAAGTGTGAGAGAATCTTATCTTAATATGACGGAAGAATTTGTATTTCCTCATTAAGAAAACCGTCAGCCTCATACGATTCTGCAAGAGGATAGTGTTTCTCCAAAGTGGAGTCTGGCAGTGTGAGGAGACAGACCTCAACACTTATCCCGCTGGGAGGTGGATCACAGGAGATGGTCCATTTCCATGGCCTCCACATTCACAATATAGACGTTAACCCATCGGATGAGTTATGTATTAGACCAAGTACAGTGTACAAAGCTGAAGATCAATAGAACAGAACTCGAGATGCTCTTCCGATTGTTGATGCGGATATGTTACGGCGAACGTAGCTAGATATTAATCATCACGACTCTCTCCATGTAATACAAGGTAAACACATTTATGTGTTTAATACATTTTAATGGAGAACTGAGATACTTTCCATTAAACAGTAAACAGCTTTAGCTTTTGTGATCAATTCTAAATTGAATTTCTAAGATGTCCAGAAACTTGGTGGACACCTCGATCGGTGTGGCGAGTGGTAGCGCCTATAGCAGCCCCGCCTTTTGCTGTTAACTGCCTGAGCAACTTCGCACTCAGGACAACAATACTTGAGGTCTCTTACTAAAGCCCGTGTAGTACAAGCATACAGGGGTACCTGACCAAGGTCCTTGTACTGCAGCTATACAGGGTTACCTGACCAGGGTCCTTGTACTGCAGCTATACAGGGTTACCTGACCAGGGTCCTTGTACTGCAGCTATACAGGGTTACCTGACCAGGGTCCTTAAGGTGCTGCAGGTATACAGGGGTACCTGACCAGGGTCCTTGTACTGCAGCTATACAGGGTTACCTGACCAAGGTCCTTGTGCTGCAGGTATACAGGGTTACCTGACCAGGGTCCTTGTACTGCAGCTATACAGGGGTACCTGACCAAGGTCCTTGTACTGCAGCTATACAGGGTTACCTGACCAGGGTCCTTAAGGTGCTGCAGGTATACAGGGGTACCTGACCAGGGTCCTTGTACTGCAGCTATACAGGGGTACCTGACCAAGGTCCTTGTGCTGCAGCTATACAGGGGTACCTGACCAAGGTCCTTGTGCTGCAGGTATACAGGGGTACCTGACCAGGGTCCTTGTACTGCAGGTATACAGGGGTACCTGACCAGGGTCCTTGTACTGCAGGTACACAGGGGTACCTGACCAAGGTCCTTGTACTGCAGGTATACAGGGTTACCTGACCAGGGTCCTTGTACTGCAGGTATACATGAGGGCAATGACAAGAAGAAAGTGACAAAGTAAGTAAGTTTAGCTAAACGACTTGAGAACTAAATTACTGAGAACTGCTGAAATGTTTGAAGCTATACTTGCTGGAGCGCAGACGGGAGAGGTATAACATCATCTATATCTTGAAGGTATGGTTCCCAACTTATACATGGAAATAACAACGTATTGGCACGATAGGCATGAAGGACTTTGCAAAATATTACATTTAAATCTAATGGTGCAATATTCACAAAAAGAGAGAGCATCTTAAACATCTGAGGCGAAGGACTTCAATACCTTGCTTGCTATCACCAGAAACACAATGGGATGCACAGTATAGAAGTTAAAGAGTACACTGGACATGCACCTAAAATGTGTATCAGACCAGCCAGGCTGTGAGGGTTATGCGGGCCTGCGGGCTGTGGTTTCCAATCACTTGGTCGAGCAAAGACCTAACCCAACAACCTGGGTTCAGGTTGATGGTAGTTGATGGTAGTAAGAAGCCATATAATGAGTGATAATATGGTAAGGATAACTTTCACATTGAAAGAAAGATAGCTAATGATAAAAATGTTTAAAGTACATATGAAGTAATACTGAACGTTATGTCATATGGTTACCAGCCAAACAAATGGAAATACATCACTAAAGAATTCAGAAATATTTCATAAGCAGAAGTGATGGGCTGGTGCATGTAAACTATCACGAGAGGTTGAAAGAACTCGAACAATACGAACAAGAAAGAAGTTGGGAAAAATATCTGACAATACATTCATGACAGTAAGACGAGAACACCAACAATAAAGTACTAGATTTAGAAGAATCTTAATAAGGATGACACAGAATTGTACGGTAACACCTGGCAATTTACTGAAAAGATATCAGATAAAGATATACCAGATTCCAGAAAAAAATGGAACAATTACAGACATATTCAAAACAAAACCAGATATACAATGATGTTAGTCACTGATGAACCTTGCACTCACATCTACGTACTGACGCATGGACGGCAGTAAAGAAAAAACAGTTATTAAATCAAGCAAGACATGTGATGAGCGCTACGCGTTAACCCTACATTTTTGACAAAAGCTCGAAGGTTGAAAGTTTGCCTGCCCCGAAGTTTCATTCCAACACATTTGGAACACTACATTCCAACGGTTTTATCCCTTATATGGCGAGAGTGTGTCCCAGATAAATACTACAATACTACACTTTAATGGCTATGTTCATTAGCATTTACGTCTACTACCCTGGCAGATAACCTCGCTATAAACCATTACGGAAAAAAATATTATCTTCCGTGAGCCAGAGCTTCTCAACACCTGACGTCTTCATTTGGGTAGCAGAGATAAGACAACGCAAGAGTACGATGACTTAACATGAACGTTATAATGTCTATCAGACAACTGTTTCAACTGATTATACAAGACTATGTATAAGCTACTGAAACCTGCCCTCCACACTAATATTTAAGGCTTGACACTCATTCTCACAGTAAGTCTGAATACCATGTGAGAAGGTAAAGCTTCCTGAAACCATTATCATTCCTAGCATACACTGACTTGCCGGTGAGGTGGAGGCAGAGTGACCTTACCCAGGAGTACCTGATCTAGCACCTACCATTCACCTCACGTCCTCTTTGATAAATAATACTGTTTCTCTCTGCTGCCACTTGCATCATATAATCAACTATTCTGGGTTCATCTGAAACTGAATTCCACCACATGAGAAGTTTCAAATTTTTATGTAGTTCACTACAAGTTTCTACTTGAAAGATTGCCATATGCTTTTGTATGATTTACTTTCGTTATGTTTTGTGGTATTCTTGAACATCTAATAACTCCAGGGTGTTGTCATGAGCAGATCAATAAATATTCCTTTTTCTTTCTTTACTATATAGTTCCAGTTCTTTCAGCTTTTCAGTGAAGTTCATGTCTTTATTGGTGTGTGGATGGGTGGACAGGTAAATGAATGGATGGATTAAGAGATAGCTGGATAGGCTGATGTTGACATGAATGGATGAGTGGTTGGATAGATGGATAAGTGGACACAAGAATGGATGAATGGGTTGATAACGGGATGGATGGGTGGGTGAGTGGATTGGTGGATGAGTTGGTGGGCGGATGGGTGAATGGATCGATGGATGGGTGAATAGATATGTGGATGAATTCATATATAGGCAGATGGATGGGTGCATATATTGATGGGTGAACAGATATGTGGTGAATGGATGGGAGGATGGGTGGACGAAAGGATGAATTGGTGGATGGGCGGGTGAATGAATGGAAAGATGCGTTGATAGATGGAACATTGAAAATATGGATACCTTGAGACAAAGTTATGAGTAACTGAATGAATGAATACAACCGGAAACAGATAGTTGGAAAGATAAAAAGCCATAAATACTAAAAGACCAGAATACAGTGACCAAGAGATCAAGAGAAGACGACCAAGAGACCAGGAGACAGTGGCCAGGAGACCAGGGGACAGTGACCAAGATACCAGGGGACAGTGACCAGGATACCAGGAGACCAGGGGACAGTGACCAGGAGACCAGGGGACAGTGACCAGGAGACCAGTAGACAGTGACCAGGAGACCAGTAGACAGTGAGCAAGAAATAATCATCAATGGCCAACAATGGGGTTGGGGAGGAGGTATTTCCTTGATGAGCCAATTATAATCAAGGTAGCGAGGCATGGAACACATTCTTCATATGATTAGTATTCTCAGCAAGACAATAAAGCTCTGAGTGTATTTCCTCACACTTAATCCTCATCATATGAGCTGCAGCTAAAGCTAAAATTACAGTTTCAAACATTTAATTATTACCCTGACGGGCATCATAAACGTTCTAGCACTCCTGCAATTTTTTATCTCCTTCCTGCTAAAACAGAAAGGGAAAACTTATATCTATTATTCCCTTAATTCCTCAAGATTTCCAAGCACGATCTTTATAAAACGCTAGATGCTAGTAAATATGTCTAAACTATTCTTGTAGCATTCATACCTAGAAAACTTCAACTGCTATCAACAAATGTATAATTTTGAATCAGTTATCTTGTCATAATCAATTCTTGTTGAAAAATAGATTGGACTATGCCACGTTAGCTTCAGATGAAATAAAAAAGAGAAAAATTTGGTTTCACAAACATTTATATATACATATATATATGTATATATATATATATATATATATATATATATATATATATATATATATATATATATATATATATATATATCATCCCTGGGGCAAGGGGAGAAAGAATACTTCCCACGTATTCCCTGCGTGTCGTAGAAGGCTCAGGCTGGGAAGTCTGAATGTGCACGGATGTAACCAAGATGAGAAGAGAGGAGAGCTAGATAGCATGTTTGAGGAAAGAAACTCTGATGTTCTGGCTCTAAGTGAAACGAAGCTCAAGGATATAGAGAAAGAATGGTTTGGAAATGCCTTGGGAGCAAAGTCAGGTGTTGGTGAGAAGACAAGAGATAAGGAAGGAGTAACACTACTTCTGAAACAGGAGTTGTAGGAGTGTGTGACAAAGTATAAGGAAGTAAATTCTATACTGATGTAGGTAAAAGAGAAAGTGGATGTTTTTGGAGCAGCCGCGTGAGTGTGTCAGCAGTTTTGATGTATAAAGGGTGATCTAAATGCGAAGGTAAGTCAATTGTTTTCCATGTATGATGGTCCATTAGCCCCCATGCATAAAAACGAGCACTGTAGAAAATGGTATGTGACAACTTATGAAAAGAAAAAAATCTAACGAGGAAGGTTACTACGCTTCATTTATCCTCGCACTATTAGTGGTGCCTTGTAATGACCCCATGACACGCTGGCACGAGTCTTGGCCTGGCCAAAATCACACACTGACCAGAGGTCTACACGGCAGCCTGGCCAAGGACCAAGAAGGCTGCCTGGCCATTGGTCATCGAGGCTGCCTGACCAAAAGGCAGGAAGGCTGCCTTGCTTGGCCAGTGGTAACCAAGACTTCAAGTCCAGGGGTCAACAAGATTGCCTAACCAAGGGTCAATAAGGGTGTTTGGCCTAGGGTAAAAAAGGCTCCCTTGCTAGGGGTTATCAAAGCTTCTTGGCCAAAGGTAAACAAGATTGCCTGACTAGGTGTCTGCCTAGCCAGGGGTCAACAATGCTGACTGGACGGTCAACAATGCTGCCAAGCTAGAGGTCGCTAAGGCTGGCTCAGGGTTAACAAGGCTGCATGGTTAGGGGTCAACAAGGATGTCTGGCCTGTACACCACAAGGTACACCCAGCCAGGGATACACCACATGGTACAACCAGCCAAGGATATACCACATGGTACAACCAGCCAGGGATACATCACACGGTACATCCAGCCAGTGATACACCACACGGTACATCCAGCCAGGGGTACAGCATATGGTACACCCAGCCATGGGGACGCCACATGGTACACCGAGCCAGGGATACGCCACAAGGTACACCCAACTAGGGGTGCCCCACATGGTACCACCTAGCAAGGGGTAATTATACATATATATATATATATATATATATATATATATATATATATATATATATATATATATATATATATATATATATATATATATTGGAAAGGATCACAATTTTGCGCGTGATCAAGATATTCCTATGAGTCCACGGGGAAAATGAAACACGAAAAGTTCCCAAGTGCACTTTCGTGTAATAATCACATCATCAGGGGAGACACAAGAGAGAAATATAACGGTCAGTTGATATACATCGAAGAGACGAAGCTAGGACGCCATTTGGTAAACATGCGATTGTCCATAACATGTTTTGGACAATCACATGTTTACCAAATGGCGTCCTAGCTTCGTCTATTCGATGTATATCAACTGACTGTTATATTTCTCTCTTGTGTCTCCCCTGATGATGTGATTATTACACGAAAGTGCACTTGGGAACTTTTCGTGTTTCATTTTCCCCGTGGACTCATAGAAATATATATATATATATATATATATATATATATATATATATATATATATATATATATATACATAATCCTTGCTTGAATATTCCTTGCTGATAACTGTTGCATCGGTAGGTATGCCCCTGGAGCACGACAGCACGACCCTAGAACAAGACTTGGACGAAAATGGAACATGACAGTACGACCCTTGAATATGATGGTATGACCATGGTGCGCGAAGGTACGTACTACATTTCAGAATGTAGGTATGATTCTTGATGTGGCTTTCAACCTGGCCTGAAGGGTTAAAGTCAAGCGATCATACTCTAGGGTCGTACCGTTGTATCTAACTGTCGTCATGTCGCCCTAAGAGTCGTACTGTCGTGCTCCATTGGTTCCATCAATATACAAGATATTTTGACATTTCAGGTTGCATGTTATCTTCATAACTAAAAGAATAAACAAAAAGACAAAAATTGCTGGTGCCTCCAAAGAGGCGTGCCTGCAGGGGAGTCCCAAGGTGCGTGCCTGCAGGAGACTCTCAAGGTGCGTGCCTGCAGGGGAGTCCCAAGGTGCGTGCCTGCAGGGGACTCCCAAGGGGTGTGCCTGCAGGGGACTCCCAAGGGGTGTGCCTGCAGGGGACTCCCAAGGGGTGTGCCTGCAGGGGACTCCCAAGGGGTGTGCCTGCAGGGGACTCCCAAGGGGTGTGCCTGCAGGGGACTCCCAAGGGGTGTGCCTGCAGCGGACTCCCAAGAGGTGTGCCTGCAGGGGACTCCCAAGGGGTGTGCCTGCAGGGGACTCCCAAGGGGTGTGCCTGCAGGGGACTCCCAAGGGGTGTGCCTGCAGGGGACTCTCAAGGTGCGTGCTTGTAGATGACACTCAAGGGACGTGCTTGGTTACCTGAAGCGAATCTGCCGCGTGAGATTATGGAATGCTGTTACAGCCGTCTTGCCATGCTAGTTGTAATGACGTCTCGTATAACGATACAGGAGGAACAAAATACTAAGGGTCAGGTTAAAGATCAGGTCATAATAAACCAAGGACGTAGCGTGGTACTATAGGTCGTGTACAAAGGATCATAGTAATGGAAAATATAGCGTTAGTGATAGCTTTATGTCAGCCATAATTTCCATGAATTATAATTCTCATGATACTTTTGAAGGTGGTCGTTATATCCGAACACGAAACGTG